>NC_135698.1:4275089-4575089 GCF_964276395.1 Gasterosteus aculeatus
GCCCTCGCAGGTCTCTGAGTGACTCAATGTTGACTCACTTCACACAATAGGTGTGTTACATTTACACAGCTTGTTGCACCTCGTCGGTTCTACAGATCGCAGCTTATTTGAGAGCAAGCTGGCAGATGAACTCGCTCTCTGCTTGTTTCGCTCCGAGTAGGTTTGGTTTAGTAAATCAGTCTCAACTTAATTAGTTGTTTTTTAAACGGATAAAACATTAGTTAGTGGCCTCTGAAGCAGAAATTGTTCCAAACCAACTGTTCATTATCCTTTTCAAAGGATTTTTCATTTTTAGTTTGCAGGTGTCAAAAACGGCATATTTGACTTCATCTCTTTAGAGATTGTCGGGCGGCTTAACGAGTCCCTTCCCTTTGGACTCGCTGTAACAAGTTGTCACGATGTATTAAATATAAAAGCAGTGGGTAAACAGCCCTGGAGGCTTGGTCTCATTCACAAGGAGAACAACATGTTCATTAATGTTCCCAACCTGAAGGAGAGGCCATTCTTCACAGCATCACTGACCCCGCCTGCGTGCTTTTCTGTGTTTATAGTAAGCACATGATGCTCACATGCGGCTAAAGAATGTTCTTTGAAAAGGGCATTACCCACCACGGCGCCTCGAGACACCAACGCCTAATCTCAACCGCGTTGTCCTATATCAAAATATACTTATTTGTCTGATCTCCCTTCCTACCCTTATTTTTGTAATTTCTTTTCTTTGTATTACTAATATGTTTTTTTTACCAAGTGGAAATACATATAAAAAAAGTTAACTTAATATGTTCTGCCTCCATTTAACCAAAAGAAAAATTATGAGGATTTATCCGTCGACATTTTCCACGTATGTACAATGAATTATCAAACCAGGCGTAAGCCAGAACATAAAAAGATTCACTTATTGTGAGCTTGCTCTCACCTGCCAGACAGACATCTTAAAGATCATAGCACACAAAGACAAGCAGGACGGACTGAGGGAACGTTTGTGATCTCTGGGGCGAAAAAAACAAGCTGGTGACAAAACCAGCACACAGTCAGTCCCGCCAGCTGAGGATGTCCTGGAAACATCTGCAGCACAAGTTCATTCAAGCTCCCCAGCTGGCTTTGGGAGGCCAAAGAACCAAGAAAACGGCGCGCTGCACAGATTCAACTCAACCCAAAGTGGGTGGATAAAATCAACGAGGAATTTGTCTGACATTATTTTAGAAAAAACAAATCAAGATGTTGATTTCTATGTTTTATTTCCTATAAACGAAGACACACACACACACATACGGTGTTCCTCGCCCACTCAGAACAGACAGGTTTTTCAGGCCTCTCTGATAAATGTTGCAGCAGCCTCCACCACACTGCAATTTCCTAAAACACTCTTTTACAGAAAGATTGTTACCGTTATGTAGTCTCAAGTCAAGTGTCAAAACCCAATGTGGGGTCATGATGCTGATTCACCATCGGAGAAGTTATAGATGAAAATAGCAAAAAATCATGAACGTCGAAGCTAAAAGTAAAATGAATACACATGCTGCTTTTGCTGTTAATGATTGTCACACTGAACAAAGACCAAACCCTGGCTCAACATTGTTGTTCTGATTCATCACTGGGTGACTTTGTCTTTTGAACCTGCTTGTAAGAGCCAAATGTGGGATTGGAAAACCAATCACGTCATCTGTATGTTCCGGCCTCGGGTTTTAAAGCTCTTGAATACCTTGTCTCTGGATCTTGTGTAGCAAATGCAACGCACCTCCACGACTTGAGGGAACTCTGAAGGAAAGACAGTGGCTCACAGTAACAGACGGGGCTCCATGTTAACATTATTTGCTTAATACCTTTGACATCCTTCATATATCCTGCAAGCGAATGTTGTAGACTCCTCTATCACACCAAAACGTATCTCCAGGGGTCGCAGTTTGTGACAGTCGGGCTCCGTGGTAACGCAGCTCGGACAGCTTGACCGAGCACCAGAATCGCTACGAAGCTCGAAATAATGGCCACATTGTGGAGTTTAAAATTCCGGTCACTGTTTGTGCAGGTGCAGCGCCATAAAGCTACCAGGCCTTGTTAGTGCGTGTTAAAAGTTGCGTCTCTGTGTTGTTTGGTGTTGAACCTTCCTGTCCTCATACCTTGAATTTATCACGAGGCTGTAAAAGTGACCTGGGATCAGTCCCCCACCTCTGGCCCACGATCTGAATACTTGAGAGGATTAGCTGGTTTGGTCCTGTGAACATCCGTGTGTGAGGTTTACCTCAGCAACCAGCCTGACAGGGGCCTGCTGGTCGACACGTTCAAAGGGCTGCAAGTGAAAAATGAAACGATTTTATAGTAGAAACTTAGTCGAGTCGTTATTTCATCGATCCTTTTATTCTCCAGGATTGAAAACACAAAATACAAAGCACATAGAAAGACCAGGAGGAGACCAAGAAAAGATAAAAGCGGCAACATTTTAAGCTCCAATCACAGTTTTAGTGTGGTTATTAAATCAACAGTTTGTTTTAATGTGGAACTACAGAAAAAGACATTGCACAAGTTAAAAAGTTACTTCTACAAGTTTCTGAAAGTATTGTGTTGTACAACAAAACCCCTAACGGATGTAGAACAAGCGGCGTTTCAGCCAAAAACATCATTGCAGGAAAATTAGACTCCACACGTCCATCCAGTTACAGCCTACATGTGGGATGAAAATGGGATGCAGGAATTTGAAGCAGCCTGCACGCGGTCGCGCCTTTGATGCCGAAGTACCAGCATAGAGTATCAGCACTTTGCTACCAGAAGAGGAGGAGTGTGAGAAGAGCCGAGGAAGAACAACAGATACACAGCACGGCGAGCGAGCTGACCCGTGGCTTCCTCGCTCTGCTACAGTTCAAGCGTTCCCGTCTGTGCTACACAGCTGGATTAGAGGCACTTCAACACACGTACAAAAAGGCGACATTTTGGCAGCTGCACACCTGTGTACGCAGCGTAAAGTCTGGTCACCGCAGGAGAGAGAAAAGAGCATCTATAGAGAAGCGTCCACGTAGAAAAATGCATCGTTCAAGATATCAAAAATAAGTTATGCCAAAAAAATACCATTCCGTAAAGGAGCGCAGCAAGGTGAGGTTTTAGAATAGTTGGAGAGGATATGAAAAAAGCAAAGCCACAACGAATGTAAAATCTCTTCCTTCCTTTTGACCGTGTGTACATACTCATTCCACTACTCGCTGTGGAGCCACACACACACCAAACAGTACACAAAAAGACCAACACCGTTCTTCAGATTAACCAAAGCAAACCGCTGGCTTCAGCCCGAGAGCGACGTCGCAGCTAGTTACTGTCTTAATGCATGTTAAATTGCTCATTAATGATTGTACATACGAGTCATTAAGGGGAATAGATGGGACCTTTTATGCTCACGGTAAGGAACTTGTTTATCCGACAGTTGGTGCCGTCATTGTGAGTCCCGACTCATTTCAGTGGCAAACGTAGACATTTGTGTTCACACTGAAGACTGAAAGTATTTACGCTCACGTTCCTCAAAACTGTATTAGAATTCTCCAGACAATTGAGGGCAGTGCAACCAGATGTAAACAAAACGGACATATTAAGTAGATTTAGCTTGTGAGGAATCGCCTATTTCCACATACGGCGGTTGTGATGCTTCTGCTTCACTTTTCTTTTGAGTCGTGAAACGTTCCACCACGTTGACCAGCCGGTCGCTAACGTCTGTCAGAACGCTGTCTGGTGCTGCTCAGGTAGCACTCTGGGTTTTTCCTGTTTGTTTGTATGTTTGTATGGATGAAGTGGCCCTAAGCGGTGAATCTGAGGGCCGAAAGCAGAAACAATGAGCTGAAAGATTGCATAACACTGGGGTTGTCTGAGGGCTGCATCCCCGTTCACATACGGAAATACTGTTAGAAGCAGCTTCAACGAAATACAAGACCTCTACGTGTGTATTTTTGGGGTGAATATAGTTGGAATTTAGTCCCGTTTGAAAAAGGAAAATAAACTTTAAAAAAAAGAAGACTAAAAGTGACTTAACAGAAAAGGTAAAAAAAAAAAAAACCTCATAATTTATTTAAATGCAAGGTAAACAAATTTGAGGGACTAATGACAAACAACAACCTAAAAATAAATAAATAAACTTTCTACAGTCCTATTTCATAGGTTAGTTCTCCCATCTGCTTAGTGCGATGGCTGGAGTGTTAAAACGGTTCTACTTCATACACATACATATTAACCCCGCCCACATCTCCATGGCAACAACCACAGAGACGGCCCGTCGCTGTACGAGGGCCGACGTTAATGAAACAGCATTAGCTTTTTTTAACAGTGTTTGCAAAAGTAAAACAAAACAACATGTGAGTGTTGAACACGGGGGTGTTACATGTGGAGAGCATGGCGGCGTCCCTCAGTGTGACGATCTAATGGCGCTCTGTGAGCCAAGCTCAGCGCCCACACATATATTGATCCCCGGCAGGAAAAATTAGATCGCTGACCCGGAAAACTCAAACAGCAGGAAAATAGCACATACTCAAAATCTGGACCCACCTTCCACCGATGGGCAGAATACAAAACACACACACTTCGCCGCTGTCACGCTAACCACGTGGTGATTTAAAGACTTGACTGGTCTGCGATGCTTCACACACCTGAGGAGACTTCTGCCTCCTTTCTGTGGTTTTTCCACCATTTTCTGAGGAGTTTTGCTGGCTGTAAAAAGGAGAAAAACAAAAACATCTCGCAGCAATGAACTTCACTCCCTTCCTTCCAGCAGCCCAGTGGACTTTAAAACAACAACAGGGACTCCACAGAAGAGACGCTGGGGGGGGGGGGTGCTGGCCAATCAGCAACGGCAGACACCACAAAGCTTCCCAACAAGAGCTTAAGAAGCGCGATGTTTGACGGACCAAAAGGGTCCGATTCTTTGTAAACGTTGGACAAAATAAAAAGCTTTTAGACTTGACACACATTTGCCACCAAAGGCACAATTTGCTGAGTACGTCATCTTTCCAATGAGGGAGGACTGGTTACATGAATATATTCACAACTGACAACAACAGTAGAAACCAAACCAAACAGTTCACTGAAATGCAGCATGAGAAAAGATTGCATTACGACCTACGAGGGATGGTTAGTGACTAAAAATAGTCCACAAGAAAAAAAGAAGAGCGCGTCTCTGTCGCGTCCTTATCAGCACCCCGCAGACGGGGTGGGAGTGTGTGTGTGGGAGAGGGAGAGAGGGAGAGAGAGAGAGAGAGAAAGAGGTCAACGAGGTCAGCAGCGGTCAAGCTCCATCAGCTGTGACGTCAGATCCCAGAGGTCACAGTTCGTGCAGCCCGATGGCCGTCAAGGCCTCTTAGGTCGCCTGCGGCACCACCTCCATCAACTTCTGACACAAGGCCGTGGTCGAGACTGCAATTTAACACGAGAGGCGATTAAACGCGATGTCAAGTGAAGATTAACCGATGATCCGAGCGGCGCGGCACTCACAGATTCCGTGCAGCATCCACTTGGGTTTTCTCTGCCACCGCACGCCGATAAAGTAGACGGGGACTCCGGTCGCGATGATGCCGAAGCCGATCGCACACTCCACCGGGGTCTTCCAGATGGAGACGATGATGAGGAAGAGGCAGGCGAGCACGAAGCTCAAGGGCAGCAGAATATTCACCTGCAGGGAAGACATGAAAACACTTTAAACACACCTAGTGGAGGTTTATTATAAAAATAGGTTTTCCCGTGCAGGAGACGGTTTTCCCCTTTTAGGTTTGAGCATCTTCACCTTTTGTACTGTGACGCATTCCTCAGCAAAGGCAAATTTTCGAACGGTGTAGTTACGGGAGGGATTTTAATAAGAATAGTCACATTTGATTGGACGTTTAAAAAAAGGGGGCGGGTCTACAGTTGAGCACGACAAGAAGCTTCAGAGCCCTGTTGAGCGGGTTGAACAGCAGGAATGTGACAAGACAAAGAAAGGAGAAAAGGATGGAGCGGGACAGTGAAAGAGGGGCGGAGGTCAGCAAAGAGACAGTGCCACCACTGTCCCACCACTCGGTGTCCCGTCAAACACGCACACACACGCACACAGCCTTTCACTTCACTGACAGACTCCGCCTCTGACCGACACATAACATTGTGCAAGCGGATGGATGAGCAGAGTCATGGCAGCCATGAGGCTTTATGGGCAAACACAGACACACACTCTTATCTTTGTGAGGACCCCATCACACCTGAATGCCTGTCCAAGTCGTGACCTTTTAAAACGGGCCAAAATGTCCTCACATTTCTAAATTGTCCTCACTTTGTCACACACACTGGCATACAAGTGCAAAAAGGACACAATGGAGTTCTGTTTTTTTTTTTTACAGAGTCCTGCAGCAACTGAACTAGTCAGGAGGCATAGTGCACTTCCTCACACACACGCACACACACGCACGCACACGCACGCACGCACGCACACGCACTCACGCTAACTTTGGCGGGAGGAGACGGGTACAAAGACAAAGTGAGACTCTCACGTCCGCGGCGTCGCCACGTTCGACCCACCTTGATCGGCCGCTCCATCTCCGGCTTCTTATAGCGGAGCCACATCATCCCGATTATCGCCATGGCGATGCAGAGCCAGTTGAAGAAGCTGAAGAAGTTTATGACGGAGAAGATGTCGTTGGAGAAGGCGTAGAGCAGCGTCATCAGGCACTGGTGGGAGAAGAGAATGGTGCAGTTTGTTTGCGTTATGCCTGCACAGGCACGGAAGGCTTTGTAACTGTACGTCGCTGCCAAATGAAAAACAAGAGGACCTACAGTGAAGATGAGTGAGGGCAGCGGGGTCAGCAGGGTGGGGTGGATCATTGACAGCAGACTGGGCAGGTGACCCTCCCGGGAGCCCACGAAGAACAACCTGAGAGGGAAGGAAAGACATGAAGGTTTTCCTCAACCTGGTTGGAAAGTCGCCACATTAAACGCTTTTGGGTTTCCCTTTATTGTGAGTGTGAGTGTGTGTGTGTGTGTGTGTGTGTGTGTGTGTTACCTGGATGAAGTGAACAGAGAGCCGTTGACTGATCCGAAGCAGGACAGGCCTACAAACACGGGGATGATCCACGCCATCGGACCCAGGTGGTAGTTACCAAAATCCTGCAGGACACACACGAGGGTGTAACAGCGATGAGGCCGACGCTCACCGAACATCTACTTCTCTGAATATTAGCAAATGGAGAGGGAAGCCACAGAGATCCACTGTTGTGGGGCTGGATTATCAGACAGGGTGCCATGTATATATTAATAGAATCTATATACTTACATTTAAAAAAAAATAAAGAATCAGCTAACGTACGATACCCGTATTATATCATAGTGTACCGTTGCTCTACCATAGTGGTCCCGTTATATTACATTCCTACCTTTTTATATAATATAACGTACATAATACCGTACATATAAATGGAAGACTTTTATCATATTACATCTCTATATTAATGGAGACTGGCTGGTCTGACAAACTACTGTCAATTTAGCTTGTTATTTTGTCGCCATATGCGTATTTCTATTGAAGTTTTTAAAATATATATACACACACACACACACACACACAGGTTATTATTTCTGTCTTACTTTCTCTGTTTATTTGCAGCGTGTGCGTCGCAAATTGTCTCTCGTTGCGGATCAATACACTTTCATAATCGGTTATAATAGGAGCGGTTTTCGGATCAGTAAATAAAGTAAATAGCAGGGCTCTAAGAAAATAAAAGCAGTTATTGGGAGTGTGTGCTCTTACAACAGCCACAGCCTCCGAGGCGAGCATCTGCTCGGGGGAGAGGGTGGTGAAGTAGGCCAAGTTGGTCAGAACGTACACGACCGTCACTATGGGCAGAGAGATGATGATGGCCCGGGGAAGGTTTCTGAGGAGAACACACACACACACACAGTCTTAGTTCGAGACGATTGATCGCTCACGGCAAACTAGTCCGTATTTGATCTTGAACGGAGCACAAGTGGCTCGCCAACACTCACTTGAAAGGCTCGATCATCTCCTCGGTGACCAAATTCAAGTAGTTCCTGTGAGCGGGAGAGGCAGAGACGTCGTATTTAGCCAAAAATATATAACGCACACTGGACGATTAAAACTGTTCCGCAGTAGACAATGAACACTATCTTCACTGATCCACAAGGGAAGCAAATTCAGCCCAGTATTGTATGATAAATAGATATCATGTAACTCATCTACAGAATGTCGTAATCAAAACTAACAAAGTTTATTTCCATCCCTGCACCATTAGGGGTCGCGACCTCAGCAGGGTTAACATTTGAATTTGCCCGATGCCTAAAACTGGAGGGCGGACAGCGAGCAGGTGGGCCGGCCGCGTGAACTCACCAGCCACCGTAAGCAAACAGGCCGCTGTAAAGCGCCAGTCCAATGCTGCCAAACTCGTACTTGGAGCCCTCGAAAGAATTCTCCGGAAGCAGGCGATCCACGTCACCTGCAGAGGAACGGGGGGAAACAACTGGGTTACGACAACGGCGACAAATTCAATCCATCTGTGTGCATTATTGCTTCCGCAGGCGCGTTTTCCCAGGCAGCCAGTCCGGAGAACCCCAAAAGCGGAACAATGGCGCCTGCCCAGCAGACAGCAGACAGCCGGGGCTTAAATCTGTCTCGGTATGTGGATCAGGGAGCCGGGGGAGAGCCAGAGACGCCCAGCGAGGCACCCGGACGACGGAATCAAGACAACTTTTAGTGTTTTATCAAATTTATCTGCTGTTTTTCTTGCCGAGTCACGGCACATTGGTCCCAGGGACGTCTTCTGGTGGCCGAGGGCCACATTCCTGACGGAGCAGCTCCCCACAACGCGCACAACACAGCCTCATTTTCAGACACAGCGACGGTTACTAAACCAACAGCCCGGGGCAGTGCTGGGTTAGCGCTAAGCCGCCGCGCAGCGTGGGAAGCGCCCGATTTACGAAACCTTCGTTTGACTAAACTGCCCGACGCGCCGCCGCCGCGGCCGCTCAGCGCTGTGGAGCTGTGCCGGGGGTCTCCGGGTCCTGGTTGGCTCCATTTCTAGGCTCACGTTGACGTAGCGGAGGTTCCTCATGCCTCATGGCTGGTGAGTTTGAGTGAGTTGGGGAGTCTTCAAAGGCCCGATTGGTTAGCGTTGTTGGGTGTCAAATATCGTGTATGCAATTATTCGGTAGGTGCTTCCATTGAAATCAACGGACTGGCCGATATGAAAGTGTTCTGTAATGATGAATCAATGAGGCCGCAACTCGGCTGTCCCATACGTCAGCTCCTCCGAATGGGGGGGGGGGCGAGGGACACACCCGCCAGGAGGCGATTTGGAGGACACATCTGATCCATCCTCTGCGGCCCGAGCGTATCCCAGCATGCATTACGGCTGATGAAGATTTAAATCATTCAGGATGGAGGCATGTGAGCCGGGCGCGGGAGTTCACTTTAAAATGCAAGTACTTGTATTCACTTAAACATATACCTATAGAATTGTAATATTACAATATATAACATCACACAAGTTACGAGACGTTGGTACCCAATGTGCTGTTCTGAAGAACACATAAGACGTGAAAACAGTTGCTCTTTTCATTTTGTGATGATAAACTAACTTTACATTTGATTGTGTTTTATGGAGTCAGGAGGAAGCAGCATCAAGCTGAAGAGAACGAAGTGTGTGTGTGTGTGTGTGTGTGTTTGCCGTTATGGTACTGATTGATTTAATTTCCTCTGCCTTTTAAGAGTAATATCAAAGTTCATGGGTTAACTCATTTTAAAGTGTCCTTCTCTCAGCCTGAGATATATCGTGTTCCGGAGGGGAAGAATATCTGCCTAAATGAAATGAAATGAGAACCTTTTCTCGGGTTTATGGCTTTCACTGTGAAGCAAAGCAGGTTGCTAGGCAACGGGAGCGGCAGAGAGAAGGCTGATGACGCAGTAGGAAATCCCGCCGTAGGCCAGTTTGTCTCATTACACACACACACACACACACACACACACACACACACTTTATAAGTAGAGGACTCGTTCAGAGTTGCATAGTGAAGAATTTGTGGCGGGAAAACGCAAATATGTCCGACTGTAATTCTTGGTGTGTCAAAATTCTACTTTTCAACCGTTACCCACTGCTAGCTTTCTTTCTTCTTCTGTTGCTACCGGATCACTTTCCACAACACTGGTCTGCAGACACTCAGCTGGTCACATGAGACCAGTGGCTGGCAGTGAGACACGCACACACACACACAAAAAAAAAAAAAAAAAAAAAAAGAGAAAACGGAGTTCTATCCTTATCCGATGTTGGCCACTTTTAGTTAAAAAGTCCAATGACTTGCTCACTGAAGTCTTTATTCTAGGTTAGTGATCGATTTCCATCACTCTTTTAAAAAGAAACTACATTCCTGAAGCGCCCTTTTTGAAAACAATCCTTTAAATTGTCATAACGATCCATTTGAAAAGCTCCTGACATCATGAGCGAGGTTTGTCCACATCGGCCAATCTGACGAACTGAACGGTCCTTCTGTGTTGAAGCAACACAGAAGGACCGTTCAGTTTGTTTTGCACGGTTCCATTGACCTTTTGCATTCTGTGGTCGACGAGCAACAAAAAAGGAGAGAAAGAGCAGCAGAAACCTTTGACATCACGTTACGTTCTACGGATCGGTCTTCGTCCTGGGAGCGAAATGACCAAAGCTCTCCAGGTTTCAGAAAACAAGATAAACGAGACCGTCTGAGACCAAAAAACGTTATGTAATAGACCAGTTTCCTGAGTGAAATAGGCGGGCCGCCATTGGCCTTTCACTCTGCCAACGACTTCCGGTTGTGTCTGCAAAGCACTTCCGGTTAGCAAGTTAGCGTCTTTTACGGTCTTTGGTTAGAGTGCAGAAAAAGTAAACTATGGATGGTGTTACACGCCGACACGGCTCCGGGACATATTGTGCTGTTCACGGTTGCAACAACTCGTGGCGATTGCTGAATGTTTGGTCGGAAGGAGAATGTTTCGACCATCTACAAGTGAGTAAAATGCTATAGATTTGCACTCAAATACGGAAGGCTTATCATTCGCGGTCAACACAGTCTACTAATTATTACGCAGACGAATGTCAGCTTTTTCAGAGAAAAAAAAAAAGTAAGTTAATACCTTTATCCATTCCGAAGCTATTAACAGATATGTCAGGGGTGCGCACTTTGACGCGCGTCAGTCGACTTTGAAGGGTTAAAGCATGCTTTTAGTGCAGGCAGGCTAGAGGGGATTACTCTTTCTTTTTATTACTCTTCGTGTTCTGTTATATATTAACACACGGATACATACAAACATCTTAATACAGGCATAAGATGGGCTAACGTACCTTCCAAAGCACGGCGGCTGCATGGCTACAGGTACAGCCTGCAGTCTCCACATCTCCCGTCTTGGTAACCAAAACCCAGGCGTTATGCGCTGAATTGTTAACGGACTGGCTTGGTGAACATCGGCCTTTATATGCCCATATCGTGTAAAAGTACACAGCCCACTTTGTCGGAATGGAGGTACTGAAACGCCTCTGAGCTTTTCAGGTTATTAATTGCATTCCCATCCACCGCCATGGAATCAATAAAATAAGAAAAGATCTTGGATGTTGTGATGCTGGGCCATATCGACATGTTGTCCGCCCATGATGTTACCTTACTTGGATGCGGAATGGTCAAAACACCATTTTTAACAAGATTTTCGGTCGAATGTTGCCATTCCAAAGCCATTTTTACACCACTACTCAGCCTGCGCCGGAAGTTCTTGGCAGAAACAGGAAGTAAACCGGAAGTGCCCGGGAAACTTGTCTATAGTGTACAATTGTGTTTTTTATTTACTAAATAAAACATGTTCGATGGAGACGGCGCTGTTGGGAATCAAATCCCCACATATAAGGAAACTGAAGTAAATCAGTCAACATCAGACTCTTTTGAGAGCAGGGCGAGATCTCACCACCGCCAATCAGATCACACCGTCCTCGAACCAGAGATGCAGGCAGTCTGACTCTACGAGCCACAAAAGGTCAACGTACACGCACACACCAACTAATGCTCATATCCATGACGACGGGATGGAAACTACGGCATCTCTACCCGGCCGCATAACACAAGAGGCCGAGGGGTTCCTTCAGATCTACAAAACCGCCAAAACATGAACGAACACCATTGAATTCAACAACGTAAGCAACATTATTTAGTGGTTATTTAAGTACGTTAGATGGCCTGGTTGAACAATAAATGCGCCCTCTTAAAAACAACTATAGACCCCTCAGTAAACCCCCCCACCCCCCCCACCGACTGAGCAGACAGCGGCCGGCGAGGACGCGGTGGATGTGTCGATGTAATCGCAGCCACGCGCCGCGTCTTTGCCTCCATCTCGGTAATCGGAGGAGTCTCAGATAAACAGTTATTAGAGGCGCCGGGATGAAAAGGTGCCAGCGGCAAAGCTTTAGGGGGATCCGCGGGGGCTAAACGCCAGCAGCTGAACGCGGTGCAGGACGAGAGCGAGAACGAGTGAGCGGATTTACTCCTCGCGGTGCAGCTGCACGCCCGAACGGGTACGAGACAGTAATGAAGAAAAAAAAACACAGTAGTTACCACAAAAGTTAATATTCTTTATCGGGGAGGTGTCCCAGACGTAGGACAATGTATTTTAGTGAGACAAATTGTAGTCACTGATACTTATATTTGTTTTTAGAGTACGTAACGCACCTCCTCGGGTCGTCTTTGAAGAGGCAGACATGTTTCCATCACGTTGGACTATGAAGTCAATCCATCTCACCTCTAACGTTACCGGTGTGTTCTTATTTTTTGAAGAGTCTCCGGGGGAGGAGGAGGAGAAGAGGCCCCGGGTGTGAGAACTGGGTCCCTTTTTGACGGGACAAAGCTCCACACATAAGCAGCAGCAGGTTTCACTTTGATCTGTGCTCCTTCAACCCTCTGCCATTGAACAAAGTACGCACTCTCTCTTTCACACCCACCTTCACTCCGCGGCCTCCTCCCTCGGCTCCACCTCAGAGGCCTGCGACCTCTGACCTCTGCTCGAACCACCCACCGCGTGCGTGCGAGATGAAGGTCGGAACTTGGATGGAGACTTCACTCTACAACCATTGTCTTGATTTGTTTGATCCCGGTGACATAAAAGGCAGGATCTCAGACGGAGATATTTTAAGACTTCCAGGAGGTAAATAAAAAACGACTCCTGAAGGAACGTGCAAAACAAGAATGACCGTAGAACGTAGCAGGCCGACCTCACCCAACGGTTTGTCTACTGACGTTTTGAACCTCAGTGGTTTCTTTGACTCTAGATGGATCATAATTTACCAAATTACCATCATGCTGTGTTGAGGGACACTTTAAACTACAGATCGAGACAATAACTCATTACTGAGGGGATAACGCAAGTTCTCAGTCTTCTATGCGATCAGACTTCTTTTCTAATGCGGAACCGGATGGTTTTACATTCTTTCACCAGTTAAACTTTAAGTATGGTGTCACAGTTCGAGCTAAAGTGAGGAAACTGCTGACTTTCAGGGTCAATGGCAGGTGTCAGGACAAGGAGGTCATAGGTGAGCTAAGGGCTCCCACCAAAGGAAACAAAGGCTTTCATGTTTTATCTATTGAGAGGCTGGTGGATTCAGCCAAAAGGTGGACAAAAAAAAAAAAAAGTCTATTTCCGGTACAATTTGATTAGATAAGAAGTGTGGGACTAATAAATAAATGTTCTTTGTTTTTTGATCTTTTGTTTTTTTACACGATGCAATGTGGTTGTCTCGGTAAAATGAACTTCGCACAAACACGCTGCAAACCGCAAGAAAAAAAAAAAAAAGACAACAGATCACATCGTTCTGTAACTGTGGAAAAAACGATGAACTCATTTGCGTTTCCGATCATCCACCCGAGTAGGAGCGTGTCAGCCTATGACAGTGGAGGAGATGAGTGAAAACTTTAAGTCACATTCACCACTTCCTGTTTCACGCCACATGGCACGGACTGCGTGGTGCGCTTCCTTTGCCAATTACTAAACCAACTGGATGAGTGCTGCGTGTATTTTAAGCCAACTATCATTTCAACGGATTCGCCATTAACAAACAAACTATTTGCATAGGGGATTAACCCCTAAAAAGGGTTTGTACCACACATTGGACCAATAAGTCTAAGGGATTTTGAGCAAGAATGCTTTACTTTAACCAAAACCTAGTCACCTTGTTGCATTAACCCATGGATGGATTCCTGATCGGCCCGAAGGCCCCTGGCCCTCAAAGAGAGACAAACCGACTTCATAGCTCCTCTGTTGGAGAGGTGCCAAAGCATTGGTCTATAAATAGAGACTTCTGCCTGTAACTCACACGCATGTATCCTTGTAGGTGAATCTTATTTCATAATAAAATGCTGAATGAATACGTGTTCCCAGTTAAAAAAAAGAATTGTATTTAGCTCTTGCCATCTCTGGGACAGACAAATGTTAATAATACGCTTTACTTTGAAAGTACTTGATAAATGATGCGGATTTCATTGCAGCGCTGAGGCTGTTTAGAGGCCTTCGAAGACCCTCGGACAGCCCCCTTTGTGCGCGTGCACGTGTAAAAGTACCTTGGCCGATCTTGACGAAGCCGATGATGATGATCATCCCCAGAGCCAGGAGCTTGGCCGCGGCAAAGATGTCCTGCACCCTGGTGGCCGCCTTCACGCTGTAGCAGTTCACAAAGGTCAAGAACACTGCAGAGACAAGAGAGACGGAGCGTGAGGGACGGCGTCCTCGAGAAGCAGCTCTTGGAATTCCAGCGCAGTGCTTCACTCAACAGAGGCTTTCTCATCGGGCACACGGAGAACTAACCGTTCCCGCAGAGGTCTTTGATGGCCTTTGTTTCCTCGAGAAAAAAAAAACCTTTCAATTTGTACTCAAAATTGAGGTTGTGTAGAAGCGCGTGCATGAGTGCGTGCCCGTGGCGACTAAAAAGCATGCTGGGAAGCTGGAGAGGAATCCACAGACCGGTTGAATGAACACTTCCCACTGTGCACCCCCGCTTTTTTTTTTTAGCCACACATGTACAGTAATGGTAACACGCGCGCACACACACACACACACACACACACACACACACACAGTGTCATGGTGTTGTTGACGTGGCCCCTGAACCCTGGGTCGCATCAAAAGTGATTAACTAAAGCAGCAGGTTCCTTTGGAAGCTCCTAAATCAGGTCGAGCACAATGAGCCTCTGTGTTAAAGGGGCAGAGACAAAGCGGGAGCCTGAGTACAGTACAGGGACGCACACACACACACACACACACACACACACACACACACACACACACACACACACACACACACACACACACACACACACACACACACACACTACTTGTGTGAATGTCTCTCGTTACACAAATTCCCACAGAAATAGATCAGACGGAAGCATATCTCACACTGAAATAGACCGATGGGACTTTAGATGGATGTGTGTTTATGGATGGAGATTTGGCTCTCAGGTTGACAAGGACCACGCACGCACGCACGCGCACACGCATGCGCACACTAGGATTTAGCCTGCAGTCAATCTGAAGATTAGGCGCTATTAGCGGGGCCCACATATACTTACATACACAAAACGTATGCGAGTGTGTGTGTTTAAGTGTCATCATGTATTCAGATACAGGTGCATTGTGTGACTGGTGGTCACAATTGTATGTGGCAGTAAAAAAGAAAAAAAAAACACATGTGCAACCACAAACTGGTGCTAACAGGTTAAAGCAGCAAATAATCCAGCATTAATCTTGTTAAACCGGTGGAACGCACAGGAATTTACACGGCTAATTAAGTATAATAAATCAACAGAAACATTTACTGATCCTAAAAGCACATTAAAGTCCTGCATTGGGTGATGCGTTAACTGTATGACAGTAAAAGTACAAACTAAATACATTATTATATTCTCTTTTATTTTCTCAAATCCAGGACCCCCTCCCCTCATATTAAAACGGTGGTTAACGCAGACATTTAAACAAACAATTATTACAAAAGGAGAAATGTTAAAAACACATAAATTATCGAATGTGAAAAACTGAATAACAGTGAACGTCCCCTTAAAGGCGCGTAATCCAACAATTAGCGCGAGATTAGACCAACGGTTGCATCATCTCCGCGGCAGCGTGGCTCGGCTCGGCTCAATTAGAGCTACTCACGGATGCAGAGGCAGGCCAAGAGCTTGGCCCCTTCCTCCGGCACCGGGCAGTCGGGGAACAGCGGCTTGAGCAGGTAGGTGGCGAACACGTAGGCGACGATGTACTGCGACGACGGCCGGATGATGAGCAGCTCGATCCACAGCTTGAGGAAAGCCAGCAGGGAGCCGTACACCTCCAGGATGTAGGCGTAGTCCCCCCCGGACTTGGTGATGGTGGTCCCCAGCTCCGCGTAGCAGAGCGCACCCACCGTGGAGAACACGCCGCACACCGCCCACACCACCAGGGACAGACCCACGGAGCCGGCCTCCTTCACCACGCCGGTCGGCGTGACGAAGATGCCCGAACCGATGATGGTGCCCACGATGATCGCCACGCCGTTGAACAGGGTGATGTTCTTCTCCAGGACGACCCCCTGTCCCCCTCCCTTTCCCGCGGCGGCGGGCTCTCCCCCCGGCGCGGCGCCCGGGTCCCCCTTCGCCGCGGACAGCATCCTCTCCGTGAGCTGCCTGTCCTCCTCCTCCTTGTCCGCCGAGGAGCTCGAGTTTCTCTTCTTTAAGGCCGACATCGTCCTTTCTTCCGTCTGCCTGTCTGCGTGTCTCTCTCGCGGGGAGGGGACGCGGAGCTTCCCGCTGTAGCCGCCTCTCTTGTCTCACGTCGGAGGATTGATGCCGGCCGGGCTCAACCACGAGGAGACCACGATGTGTCAGAGCGGTGCGCTTTCCTCTCAACTCGAGGAAACTGTTCCTTCGTCAAAGCCGGCCTCCTCTTTAAGCTTCCCTCCCTCCCCAGCACCGCGCCATTCGTGCCTTGCTGCGCCCTCTAGCGGCACCACCGCCACCTGCAGCTGCTTCCTTTAGGGTCTGTATAGAAACACGGATGAAGTGGTGGCTATGCTGCCCCCCCCCCCCCCCCACGCCCCCACCTCCCAGTCAGCCACCCGAACCAGCTGGACCTGTTTCATGACCTGTTTCATGATGCTCTGTCAGAGAAAAACTCTGAAAATAGCCCGAGAGGTGTGGAGACGCCGTCCCCCCCCTCCCCCCCCCCCCCCAAAGAATGGGAATCCAGAACGTCTTTGTTATTTACAAAAGGTTTCCATCCTAAAGGGTGTCACTCAATCATTTCGGATCATTTTATTATCTACAGCCGCCACTTTGCATTCAGGGACTCGGATATCGTGTCATTTTGCCGCACGGGCAGAATTCAGTTGTTCAACAGACGTAAAACAAAAAAGACAAGTATATTCCTGCATTTTATTTCTGTTATTGCATTAAAAGGAATTTAGGAACAGCATCCCTCCTGGGCTTAAAATTGCTTTGGTAATTCCTTTTTGATTGTTAACCATCTGTTGAGAGATCTGCAAGATTTGACCTCCGTGTTTCATGATCGCACACATCACGAGTCCCAGCCGACATCACGAATCAGACACGTGCGTTCATGAAGGAAACATCTCCCAGCTGTCGCCCTAAACCGCGTCACCCCTTCAGGGCTGCAGGGGACTGATGCATATTTCTGCATCGGCCTGCTGAGAGGCGCCCTGCACAGATTCACATCCAGACATATTGGAATAACCAGTTTAACTAAACCTCTGCAGAAAGCGAATGCATACCATGCACAGGGAATTCCCAATGCAAAGCCATGACCTGTGCACCAGATTAAAACCATACACACAAGACATCTTTTAAAGGGAAGTCACCCCCCTAAATCCTGAGATTCAGCAAATACTGGAAAACAATAGAAGTGTGCAGCAAGATAATAATGAATTTATTCTTAACATAAATGCCTTTCGATGTGCCGATTTGCACATTTTTCTGTAGTTTTTTTCTACAGTAAATGTGAGGATAGACCTCCTGCTGCTGAAAAATGCACATTTGATGGTTTTAATGCTTGAGAGTACGTGATCATGTTCGGTAAAGAAGCGCCGAGGAACAAGGTGGCGGATTGTGGACAGAGGCGTTCGGTGTGCGGTTTTAGAAATTCCACACACGGCGTCTCTAATCAGCGTTCTGGAGAAGTTCAAGGGACTCGCTCTGCAGCATGACTCAGTTGACTGGCAAACGCACAAGCTCACCAACAGACACACACACTAAAACATCCAACGCCCTCGGGCCACAATGTGAGAACATAAAGCACTGGTTGTAGCCTCCCTGTCTCCTCGTGGCGGGGGGGACTGAACATACATACTCAAGGTACTGCAGAGATTGGCTCCGAAAGCCCCTCGAGAGACAAACACGTACACCTGCAGTTAATACATTGTGACGCAAACACATCCACAGACAGGTCATTTCCTCCGTTTATATTAGGTGGACATGGTGCACGTTTGTTGGTGGAACGCAGCCTTCCCGATATTGTCTTGAGTCGTCTACAGAAAGCGAGAGACACAAATATGCCTTAATCCATGTCTGTCAAACCCGTCTGATCTAACTGTGTCTTTGTAAATCTGTACACCCCCCGTATGCCCCCCTGGAGACATGGGAACAAGGGGAAGAGTATGGAATGCCGTTTTAGTCAAAATTAAATAAATGAATAAATACGTAAATAAATGAAATATGTATTTAGAATACATCATGAAATAAATAAATGAGGCAATAAATACATAAATATTAAATACATTTAATTATTTCATGGACTTTTATTTCATAATGCCACTTTTCATTTCTAGAGTCTTTTATTTCATAATGCCGTTTTACATTTCCAGAGACTTATTTCATAATGCCGTTTTACATTTCACGTTCTTATATGCAAATCAGGGGGCGTGGCTACATCTAACATTCAGAACAGATAACAGAGCCGTGTGCAAAAGAAGGCTGGCTAAGGGACGTGAGTGTTGATATAATGGAACACATCGGTGGGCTCCGAGGTAGCATGCTAGCATTAGCAGATCAAATCAATCAACATGGGTTTTCTGCAGATATGATTTTGACACATATTGAGGGTTTTTTGGAAATACTAGGGCGGATAAGTGCTCTTCAAGATGTATACATAGACGACGAAGTTTTAAATTGTTTAAGACTGATTGAGCACCGCGTGCGTGTGGAAGAGGTCCAAGCGGGCTTCCAGCACCTGTGCTTGTAGTACCAGCGCTAATCTCACGTCCCTTAGCCAGCCTTCTTTTGCACACGGCTCTGTTGTCTGTTCTGAATGTTAGATGTAGCCACGCCCCCTGATTTGCATATAAGAACGTGAAATGTAAAACGGCATTATGAAATAAAAGACTGGAAATTAAAAGTGGCATTATGAAATAAGACTCTGGAAAGGAAAAGTGGATTTATGAAATAAAAGTACCATGAAATAATTAAATGTATTTAATATTTATGTATTTATTGCCTCATTTATTTATTTCATGATGTATTTCAAATGCATATTTCATGTATTTCTGTATTTATTCATGTATTTAATTTTGACAAAAACGGCATTCCATAGAAGAGCGCTCTTTTTATTTTTGGGCCCACTGTGGGAGACTTCAGCGCTAACCTCTCAATCCGCTGCATAATATTTCGGGTGGCCAGTTATGGCGCTGAAGGACCTCTCCAGGTTGAGGTGATTCACACTTCCTAAAAATAGCTTTTATTGTCCTTTTCATACTGCCATCTTCTGCCTGCTGACTCCTCACTCACTACTCTGGGCCACACTTAGAAGGGCACGTCCATCTAACCCCCCCCTCCGCGGCCCACAGGGCAGTTTGTGGTGCTATTGCTGATAACACCACAACAGAACATGCGTGTGTGTGTGTGCTAACAGAACCAGCGCGCGCACACACACTGTTGTGTTTGCTCACTTTTGGTGTGTTTGGCTAAACGTTAATATCTCGTATTATGTGCATACAAAGGCTCTGTGCCAGCAGACTAACTGATAGTATTCTGCTTATGATCGGTAGCTACGTTGCTGCTGCACATGCTGCAAAACGCTCACTAACGTGAGTGTCGTTTCGTTGGGAGGATCTAACACACGTTGAATGGATGTTTCTACTTCAAGCTCTAGTGTTTTTTTCTCACCAGATTTGTCACTCCTATCTAAAGCCACAAAAAGCTCAGAGTTATCTTGATGTCCATGAATATGGGCAAACGACCAAGAAGAGACACAGAATGGTAAAAAAAAAGACAAAGTTACCACATGGGCAATTAAACCACAAAGACGCTCTGAATAAACACAGAGACTAAAAAAAGATGTTTGCAAAGAGACAAAATAACAACGCAACACTAAACAATTAGAAAGCCAATGTTCGTACAACAACAAGGATCTATGAATCTAATTCCCTACAGGCGGAAATGTACAGGATCATTCCACAGAAGACGTAGGAGGAAATGTGCACCCAGTTTCAAACTAAAAAACGGAGGAGGGAATTTAAATTAAACTTAATTATCAGATTCTCCAGAATTAGCAGCCAACATTAACCCAACACATTCCTACTTGTGTTGGCCGACCTGTGGAACACATGCTGCCAAACACACGCCCTCAGTTAAATGCTTACTGGAGAGTAATAGACTATAATTGTAGTCTTTGATGCCCTTAAAGAGACATCCAACAAGACCCCGCAGTGGTACTACTGGGAGCCGTACCTGAAGGCCACAAAACACCTTCTAAACATCCTGCTCACACTGGCTCTGATGGCTACAGCCGGATCCCCCGAAATACAATATATGCATCCAAAAAGTATGGAACATCTATCAAATGGAAGAAATCCCATATTCATTAAGGCTCCAAATGCATATCTTTACACGACGATTATTAACACAACGAGGGTTATTATCGCATGTTGATCAGCCCGCTGGCTGAACTGTGACGCATTTACTCTCTATACACACACACACACATCATACACATCCCTCTTTGTAAAGCATACGTGGCACCTACAATACTACAATACTACTATTTAGTACCTAAATATCCCATGTAAGACTACATACAAGAAAGTAGCTGTCTGAAATAGCCTGTTATGTTGCAGAAAAGGAAATAAAAAGCGGGTTAAAACAATAACATAACAACAATGAAACAAAGAGGACAACAAGGACACCCAACACAACCACGAACAGATGCTAAATGACCACAAAGAGACAAAACCTACTACAGGAAGACACAAAATAACAAGAAAAAGAAGCTAAACAACCACAACAATTTGTCCCAAGCTTCATAGACACACAAAGGAGAGCAACATGTACATAAGGAGACACACAGGAAGTATCTTGCTCTTATGCAGTAAAATCAATGAGGCCTGGTGACAAGAGCCCAGCGCTGCCGATACGGGGACGCTGCGGCGGTAGGAGAAGGTCGGTGAGTTGTGAGTCCGGTGTGGGTGTTGGAAGGTCGGGCTGCTGTGGTTTCATTCACCGGGTCCAGCTCCTCTCCCGGGGAATGTTGGCCCGCCGTTGGAACCATCAAACGCACAATCAAAATAGCATTCAACACAGCGGTCAAATCAAGAGCTCACACTTGATATATCCTCACGTGGGCCCTTCAGAAGCGTTGGGCCTTGCCCGTCCTTGAGGCCTCGGGGTCAAACCAGTTGGGTGACGGCCCGTGTTCAAGCCGATTGGAAGTCGGCACCGCCAGCCTTTTTATTCAGTCATATTTCCGTCGTAAAAATGGCCCTGTAGAATGAATGGTGCAGAAAGGAAGTGTGCCGGATGGTATTTAATACCAGGATGGTAATTACAGTTTGACATTTGGACATTTTTTTGTATTCTTACACATAACTTCAAATCAGGAATTACTGGCTCACGTGCAGCCAGTTAGGGTACGATATTGTAAAATATATATTGTGCAGTCGCGCACAACAGTTCAGAGTCATAACATGGATCACACAAGACGGAAGTCCTTTGTCTGAAATATCTAAAGCACCAAACAAACACATCAGAGGGGTTGAAGGGGAGACGGGGGGGAGGAAAAGCAGGTGGTTCACTGGGAAAAGGACCTCTGGTTGTTCTCTTCCTGTTTAGATCTCCACCTGGGGTGAGAACTGGAGGTGTTCTTGGGTTGTTAGTCCAAAGCGAGGAAGACAAGTTCCGGCCTTCCTCCCCCTGCTTCACCGCTGGACAACGAGGGACTCCACATGCACGTGAAACAAAGGAACCACCTTAGATGAGCATACGAGAAGGTTGCTAAGTGAGGCGGACGATACCATGTCGAGTTAAGGCATCAGCAGCGTATTTAGGATTCATCCCATGGGGTCCACGCGATGCCATTCTCAAAAAATAATAATCCTGTAATGGTGCGTGAGAAAAAGTAAGAGGGTCATCAATGGTAGCAGGTTTCATCCTCTGTGGACCATCAATAGATAACATTTTATGGCTAAGAAAAGAAAACAAGAGTTGTTGCGCTTCGGTACAACCAAGAAAAGCCTTCCTCTCACACGCACACAGTACAGTTCAGTCTGTCCTTTCATACAATAAAGGGAAGCCCAGTTGAGACGGGCTGGTGTGTCCCTGTCCCCTCAGACAAGCCAAGCATAACAAACACAGCGACTGGACTTCAACCGACGTCTGGGCGGGGGACACCAAACATCCCCTCAGAGTTGGGGGGCTTCAAAAGGTGTCGACCGGGTTGCAGGGGGGGGCAGAGAGGCGTTGGACGTTTTTTTGTCAAAATGTTTGTTTTTAACTCGTTTACGATCAGATAAGAGGTGGGGCAGGTGGGCCTGCGAGGGGGGACAACAGGGATGTGTCCATTGCTGACAAAAGATGGCTTGTACAGCCTCACCTTTGAAAGCCTGAGACCTCATCGTGGTATTGTTGTATCATCGGGACACAAATACCAACAAGAAAGGGAACAGATGTACAAATGTAAGACACCACTCTGAACTTTATTGTTAAATATCATCTGTTAATATATCACTTTGTTTTTCATCTATATCACATGTCATGTAACATTCCCCCCCCTCACCCCGCGGAGCAGGGCCGCTCTAGGAGCAAAACAGATCCTGGTTTTTCAGCTGGACTGGGGGCCCCACCCGTTCAGGTGGAGCAAAGCATGCTGGGAACGGAGGGGGCCCCAGCAAAGCCCTGTGGGGCAGGAATGTGGGCTGCCCGATCCGCTAAAATATGCAGCACATACACCTGCTAAAACATCACACTGCGCTGCAGGAGAGCTGCACCACCAGTGAGCCTGCCAACAGCCAGACGATGGCCTCTGGAATGCCGTCACGCTCACAGAGGGAGAGAATGAACAAAAAAAACACTAGAGAAAGGAGATGTAAAATTCCTCAAGTTGTAAAAAAAAAAAAAAAAAAAAAAGAAAAAGAAAAACATAGAAAAAGCCACGGAACACAAACATTCTATTACAGATTGGAAACAATGCACATCATTATATTCCAATAAAACACGAGTAGAATGTCATGACACATGAAGGCACATTGATGATTATGGTGTACATTTCAAATACGTCTAAAACAACACAGCTGTACAAGATGAAGGCGGTGCCGGGGGCCCTCGTCTCCATGTGGGCACATCACACTGAACATACAATAGGTATTGCATCATATGCGTTGCATCATATGCGTTGCATCATACGTGTTGCATCATACATTTAAAAAAAAAAAAACCTTTTCTTAAAAAGAAAAGGCAACATTGCAACTTTCCCAAAAGTAGCATCACACTTCCATACAAATCAGTCCTTCAGGAGACCAGCTGGCAAATCTGTTGCTCTTTGCTAATCCTTTCAATATACATCTGTGTGCGCCTGAAGGGAGGTGCAGGAGTGGAGCAACTGCCATCTTTTCAGCGGTGGAGGGACGCTTTGAGCCAGTTGCATTGTTGCTTGGGGTTGGGGTGGGGTGGGGCTCTCTGCCCCAGTGGCCATTCAACGGGAACACGAGCCGAGAAGAGGACAGAGACACGTGAGTGCGGGTACTGTCTCCTGAAGCCCGTCCCAGAGCTGACATGTCCTTTCACGTGATAACTTCCATTCCTCCCCGCCCTGTCATCACCCCTCTCGTTCTTCTCCAATAGCGCAGCGCTGTGAGACTCACTGGGGTGGGTCAAGACTTCTTTACATGATGCAAGCTTGCATAATGGCGCTCTGGATCCGAGCCAGCCAACCAAAGCTAACCACGGTGTTATCATTGAGATTCAAATTGTAAAAATATACAAAAGCAGTTTGGAATAGTAGTAGCTTTTCTGCATTCCAGCTGTACGATATTAGCAAATCTTTCTACAATTTTCAATAATACATTTAGGAAAAAATCCAAAACAATGCCATTGGACTAATGCCATCGTGTTACTTTGATTGACTTCGCCTCCAGCAATCACAGCACTCACCAAACCATCCGGACTGAAGTTCCAGATAAACACTCGACTCAGTCTACCTGAAAGTCTAGCCAGCGGCTGCTTTACTGAGTTCCTCCTCCGTGTCACGTAACTCGTCGGCACGCTGTTGGGAGTTCTGCTCGACCGGTTCTGCTGAGAACCCTCAAAGACGCCGCACAGACTCGTGCGCCGTCTTTGAGTTTGCGCTGCACGCAGATTATTTAAGGCACCGTGGTAAAGAAAAAAAAAAGTATGAATGCGTTTCAACCAGAATATTGGGGTAAAATGTAATGGGAAAAGCTTTGTGAGTATTAGTAACATAGCAGTAGTTCGGAGTTTTCTTTAAAACTCTCAATGTCAACCAATCATGGAATTTTAATTACATTCAATATTTAATGTAGAATGTTAAAACCTCTTGGCTTTCTGCTGGAAACTACCAGCGGCCCCTTATAAAAATTAAAGATTGACGGCTGCAGTATGGACTGAGACCAGCAGGCAGCGCTGTGGAGTTCTCACACCTTATGGTTATTGATGTACGGCACACAAACCAAAATTGGAAAAAAAATCAAAATGATCCCTCCACCATATGAAACTGATGTAATAATAAAAAAAAGGATGTACATCCTGTTGAAACAGTCAATAAGTAGAACTGAAACATTTGTGTGTGTGAGAGTGAAAAAAGAAGGGAGTGTGGAAAGCTGCTCGGAGACTAACGGGGAGCTCTGGTCTGTTACTGGGAGCACTGGGCCCAGTGGCTTCAGTGGGCGTGCTGGTCGGCGTCAGCCTCCTGTAGGAAAGGGCTGAAGGAGGAGCGCACGGTGCGGCTGCAGAGCGACTGCTGCACGCGGAAGTTGTTCACCATGCTCCTCTGCACGTCCTCCTCCGCCGAGGTGAAGAGGAGGCTCCGGAACACCGCCAGCTGGAGACGAGGAGGGGGGGAGTAACACAGGGGGTGAGGAAAAGGAGACGGTCAGAAACACAAAGGCCGACTCGGTTTGACAGCACTTCCTGGTCAAAGGTGCGTATAATAAGTTTATTTCGTAATTCTTCACAGGAAAAATTGTCTCCTTTGTATTTTGGTATGTTTCCCTTTTCATCACACCACACAGCGGGTAAAAGAAACTCACTCTACACCTCTCAATGTTTCTGCTTGTACTCTTCCACTCTGCAGTATGCGCGGATTAGTTTGTCCTGGAGAACTGACACTCACAGAGGTCACTTATTTGGCGATAAACATCCTAATAATGTTAATTAAAGTGAAAGTCCTTTTAGTGTAAACATGGGTTTCTACAGTACGCTGCTCGAAGAGGTCCCTGCCGCAAGGGGGGGGACAACAAAGACAGAGTTCAACTGCATAAATATCACCCTACCCGTCTGCCTGTGTCTATCCCTCCTGGGACTGACAGCAGCAGCTCTTTGTTGCTCAAAACAGTGCTTGTTTGGATAAACTAAATCATGTGGAGAATCAAAATGGTGCTTCTCGACTGGCGAAAAAGTAGCAAAAGTCATTGATACCCTCTTTAACAGTACGAAAGAGGCAAAATCGTGCTGGGAGAAGAGCCCTAGTTGAGGGGGAAGAACACGATGTAGGCCGTTTTCCTGCTTTCAGGCGCAAAATGCTCCCACGCGCGGTTGGACGAGCTGCGACCGGTCACCCTCAGAACGGGACACTACACACACCTGGTCGTGGCTGACTTCGATGTGCTGCTTCATAACCATCCAGGAGACGGACTCGGTCAGAGGGGGGGTTGTCAGAGAGCCGTGGTAGGTCCAGTAGTCGTCAGTGTTGGCGGGTAACAGACAGGCGGGGTCGAACCGGGTAAACTCCACAACGCTGTCCTGCAGACACAAGGGGGGGGGGGGAAAAAAAAACACACCGTCACGGAAGGTGAATTATTTTTTTTAGGGAGAGATACCCCCAAGATTCTGTGCACACATGAGGTTACAGCATTTTAATTTGACTATTCATTATTAATTTATATATTATGGGATAATATATAAAATATTCCTATAATTAGTATAACACATGTGCTAAAATTCATGATTACACAGCAGACTGACGCTATGATCTAAATACTACAACCGTCATTATCTAATCGTGATCTATTATGAAATATGTCACACAAGCATACCACAATGAGTGTTATACCACAGCACCATCGCCCTTGCTGGACAAACACCAACTGATTAGCGATAAGCAGCACGGTAGCAGTAACGTGACCTCCAGTCGGTCTCCTCACACAGAGACTTTCTGACCCACCCTGTGACGTCTCCTGTGACCCACTAGAGGGCGCCAGCGTTTACCTCCCAGGGAAGATCCTAAGGATTCTAAACGGGTTTCAATAAAGACTACAGGGCACAAGTCAAAGGTAGAGAGGCGTGTGTGCGTGTATGTGTGTGACACTGACCTTGTGTCTGATAGCAGGCAAAGCGTCTACCAGCTTCTGCAGCCCCTCGTGTCTCTTTCCCACCTACACAGAGCATTAGACATTAATCTGGATGGTAGTCGGTAGTAGAGTGTAAACTGCACACATAGTGGCCTCATTCACGATGCAGCATGTGCACGAGACACCGCCGCCTGAAAGTATGTCCGATCACACAGGGGCCTCGTCTCTTCTCGAATTACATCGGGCTCCTCCATGTGGGCCGTACCTTCAGAAAGACTCCAATGACGGCCAGTCCATTGTCCTCCATCACTGCCTCCTCGAACAGACTGTAGCGGTCGGCGTTCCAGTGGACCAGGTGGAGCTGAGAACACACACACACACACACACACACACACACACACACACACACAGAGCGTACATAAACGTCATGAGTCCGTCTGTGTGTGCGTACGCATGTGTGTGTGCGTGTGTTTGTGTGTGTGTGTGGGCGTGCCTGTGTGAGTGTTTGTGAGACCGATTATAAACCTTAACCCTGATCCCCAACACACTCATTCTGTCCTCTGGACAACCCACTAATTCCTTTCAAAATAAGAGTTTACGGAGTAAAAAACAAAAACAAACAAAAACAAAATAGATGGATGGCAATGTTTGCAATGCAAACTATGTAATGTTTGTAGAAGAGTAAGCGGACAGCTGCTGTATGTTAGTTTAAAAGCTCTGCTTTGAGAAACTTGACTTTAATTTGAACCCACACCACTTAGAACACCATCACTGTTTTACAAAGGCAATCAAAGCTACCAGTCAACTGTGGGTGAAACGGGAAACCTGCACCGAGGTCATAATCTCTCCGAGGACAATACGCGCAGGCATGTATCATTCATCCGGTCGATCAGGTAGAGCCGCAGCCTAAAATCATTTGCACGCCTTCAGCGACTTCACCAGAGCTTCTCATAAGTCCTCTTCTGCGTTTGGCAAATATCAGAAAAATGAGTGATGACGAGACACTTTCAGAACTGCAAAAAAACTCACAGAATTGTAACTCGATCCGCCACACACTTACACACACACACACCCACACACATGGATGGAACTGCGTGTAAAACACAAGCAGAATCTAATCTCACCGTGCTGAGACCCCCCCCTCACACTCATACCGTGTTAGACTTTGGTACACAGACAAACACATGACCGATACCGGCGGTACCATCGGGCAGAATATTGACGCAGAGCTCGGCGAAGATCGCCCCACGCCAAACCTCCCCCCCCTCTTCCCACTCTGGGTTTTTCCACAGTTAAAGAAGAATAGAAAACAAACCTGACTGGAAAAGTAAGTCAACATTTGCAGTGTTTAAACAGTGCCGTGTTACATTTATTTTGCATTCTTTGCACTGTCTTGTGGTGGGAAAAAGGACTGCGGAGGACGAGCTGCTCTCCTGAGCACCACATGCACGACTTTTTGTACTGAATGCAGAGTCAGAGGATTACTGACTAAAACCCATTCACATGCTATGTGATGGTATGTGCTCCACCCCCCTCCACATAAAGGGGAAAAACAACTATGATCTTAAAGTGTTCTTGTTATTGTGGGAGATAATATAATTCTTAAAAAATATGGGCAACTATATCATTAATATTACCACGTCCGTTTCCATTTGAAAAACGGGGCTTTTCTACCTCGTTGACAATATCAAAGGAAGGAGCGTGGACGGCGTGGACGGCGTGTGGCGGCGCTGTACCTCTGCAGGGAAAAGCCTCCGGTCCACCGTGTGCTCTGACCCCCAGGCGTTGCTCTCCCCCCAGTGGAAGTGGAACTGGCACAACCGGAATGTGTCTTGCAGGGGGCCCCCCTTGAGCGCTGCGCCGCCAAATAAAATAGATTTAAAAAAAGGACACACCTGGACAATTAGAGATTAACCAATGCTGCACTTGTATGTATTTATTTGAGTTGACTGGAAAGCGCCAGAGGAGATACAACACGGTCATCCATGTAGTACTAAAACCCTGTCGTGAACCTGCTTCTCTCAGGACCAGGTCTCATTTCTAATTTGTTCCTATAGTTTAGAAAGTGATGTCAGTGCTCGTGCTGCAGCACCGTAATTATACCAAAATAAAATGACCAAAACTCTGTGTACAGACTAAATAGCTGTTGTTGAGGTCAGGACACACACGCGCTGGTCACCTGACCCACGTGACCGTCTGGCATATTTTATCAGCGGCTTTAAGTGTAGCATTGATTACAGGACAGAGGGCTCTTAGGCAAAGGGGGAGGCGGGGGGGGGATAAGCCTCTTATGTAGATCAGAACAAACATTCTTCGGGCTGAGTTTTAAATCCATTCAGATTCAAATGGAAACTACCGACTTGCTCCAAATATTTCATATTGAAACGCGTCTGTGGAACATTTAACTTTTAATATCCCTGCAGGACGATTAATGGCGTAGCTCTTAATGCATATTGAGGGATTTCCCCCATCCGTGACGAAATAGACACAAGAAGGCACTCACTGGACTTGTCGGTGGTGTCGTCGTACTCCACCAGAAAGGAGTAGCCGTTGTTCCAGATCTGCTGGCAGGTCTGCGGGTCGTAGTCGTAGACCAGGGGCTTCAGCTCAGAGTCGAACACGCTTTTTCGCACGGCGATGTCGATGGGGGACTGGCGGTCGCCTCCGGGTATCGCGAGGGGTTCCTGCCACATGGGATGTACTGCGAGAGGAGGAGAGAGAGAGAGAGAGAGAGAGTCAGAAAAAAAACTAACTAAAAAAAACTGAACACCTCCTGAAAAGTTCAAAAAGAAAGAAAAAAAAGTGAAGTGAAAACCAAAAAGGTGCTGACACCTACTTTTCATGTTGTACTCGGCTGCGTCATGCATAGTAAGACAGTCCATATTAAAACAAGAAAAACATTTGACAGAAACACATAAACTAGTGTCGGTGATGGCCAGACACACAACGCACAATCCGTCCTCCTTCCTCGATGCGCTGAAGGAGTAAATAATAAGGAGCAATAGTACTTCCTTCTAGTCAGTTGTTTTTTCTTTCCCAAAAGGATATCAGAAAATAAAGAGAGAAATGGGCTGGCTGTACAGAAAGTGACACGCGGAATGTTCTGGCACGCCCCCAGCTCCCCTACACAGCGGGGAAATCTGACCGGGACCTCCGGCCGCTCAAACCGCCGGCTCGGGCCAACGCGCGTCAACGGACCGGACTTCTAATTACCCCGAAGCCTCCGTCCTCCTTCTTTACCCTTTGAAATCCACCAAAAAAAACCATCTACCTCTACTTATTAAAAGGTTCAGTTTCCCTCCCACTCCTGACCGACGCTTATCTACAGAAAGGAATCTTTTCGAGTGCTGCTTTGAGAAAGGGCACAAAAGCGGTGCTGGCTCTTCTTTCCTCCCCCTCCATTCATCCAGGCTTACAGTTTCCACCGGGCCAAAAAGGTCTGACCGGGACATGACCTTCACCATCACAGGATGGAAAGACAGAACTCTATAATACTGCGAAGGCGCGACGACAGTTCTTTTTCCTCTTAACAATGCATCCTTGACCGAGTGTCAGTGAACGTTTATTAGCATCTTCACAGTTCGCACCGTCTGAGGGGGCATGTCTTTGGAGTAGGGCTGAGCGGTGTACCGATTCAACCGGCATACCGGTATCAGATTGCCTCAAGGTGTAGGTTTTTCCCGTACCGTCATACCGTGTGTAGCTGTAACAGCTGATGTTCTACTTTGGCAGGCAGAAGATTTTATTTTTACACCTGACCGCCGCGCGCGTATCGGCCGGAGCTACTTCGTGATGTACAAATGTTCCAGTGGTCAGCCATCCTTTTCGCCGTCAATGAATGAATGTTTATTCAGAAAAAAACAAATAGCGCAATATACAGGGAGAGCGTCGGAATCTTGAATTTTTGGCCATACAGCCCAGCCTTACTTTGGAGTTCAGGAACAACCCTCCAACCAGCACAGACCGCTCATTGACGGATGGAGCTCAAGCAAGTGCCAAAACACTTGCAGTACCTCAAGTGGCCACTTGATGCCGGCAGCGTAAAGAAAGAAGTAAACGTACAACAAGGCCAAAAAAACGGTTTGGTCTCTATGGCTAATATCTCGCTTTGTGACCATTGTACTGGGGAGGCGGTTTAAAGCACACAGGTGATTCAATTGTATTTTATTGCCTATCTGTATTGCAGCATATTTGAGCCAGACAAAACGTGTACACGTCACGTTTTGATCACTGGGCTGACTTATAACTGCACAGTACCTCGAGTACTCAAACCCTGGCTGCTCCAAGTCCCATGTCAAAGTGTCCCTGAGCAAAGACATCAAACCCCCAACTGCGGCTGCCACACTACTCCACTGCGTAGGAGGGGTTAAAAATGCTAGTCGCTTTGGATAAAAGTGTAAGCTAAATGACATGTAATACAAAATATATGAATGGAAATCAGTGGAAAATTCGATGACGCACTCACAGTCCTTAACAGTGATTAACACAAATTCAGCAGGCGGCAATGTAAAGTATCAGTTGTTCTTGGAATTATCCGAAGACAGCAATCGGCAAACCTCTGCCGATTATGAACAAAACATCAATCAGAAATTACGGCAAGTGGGTTTCAGGGAGTCATTGCAGGGTGAGCGTGCCGTCCCGGGCGAGCTCCACTCAGGTGCCTTTGGGTGGTCGACTAACATCAGGGTCACGGTGTCGGGGCTCCCTGTGAGTCAGCGGTTTCTGCCTGAGCAGCAGGGAGAACACAGATGTCTCTTCAGAGAGGAAAGTACAAGATCAGATCAAAAGGACAGACCGCTGGACGGACAAGAAACCTCCTTTTCTGGAGGACCCCTTCAAAGACAAGAGCGAGAGTCCTCCCATAGAGCTTTTGGACACAACGTGCTCATTGCAGCATTTTTAACATTAGCACTGAAATGTGTTCATTATCACGGTGAGAGAGGCTGTTGGGACACGCCAGGCAAAAACTTCCCATTAATGGGAAGGGCGAATGACTCACAGGACAGGTGGAACATGTAAAAAAGTGGCAAGGATGTATCCTTTTTTTATTTTGATGTCACGCCCATAACATAATCCCACGAGCTGAGCGGTGCATGAAACTCAGAAATGAGTCCGCGTCTTTTGCACTTTGCACAGTTCAATAGCTTCTTTGAATTTATTGCACGACATAAGATATATCACTAAAACGTCAAGTAAGCTAACAGGTGGCTAACCGGTCGTAGTATGCTTGTAAATTGATCCTTCAAACTTAACCACAGTTTAAAGGGAACCAGTACAATGATAAATTACACAACATCTGATGTAATGTCTTAACACAAGGGTCCCAATGTAGGCCAAAGGGCTTCAGGTGGCCCCTACAGGGATGCCGAGACGTGTTTGGAAAACCCGGCACCCGAGATCCATCTTAAACAATCTACACAGTGATTCTGATCCGGCAAAGCTGAAGGATCCAGCCCGGGTTTTCCAAAACCCTGCTACCCGCTTTCGGATGACAACAATCGCCCATAAACTGATGCTCTGCGCGAGACCGACAAGGACGGGCCGCTCCCTGTCAGATCAGCCGACACAGACGCACCGCCACCGTACGGCGCTGATGTCGGGGGTTAAAAATGTCCCCCGTGGTAAATTATCGGTACTCACTCTGCGACAGCACATATTTGCTCGAGCACGCCAAGAGGTTGCATCTCCTGGCGGGCACGATTCGGGGACTCCAGGCGCGTCTGTGGACGTGTCGGCGGAGCAGCGAGGCGAGGGGTCTCGCGGCGGAGCACAGGGTCACCATGTTGACGCAGCTGACGTTAACGGCTCCACGACCAGGCTTAGCGGTTAGCTCCCGTCGGTTAGACCCACTGCAAGACTCAGCTCTTTCCCTCTCGGCTCTGCCTTCCGACCGGTAGTCTGGAGGCGGGGGGAGGGGGGAGCGCAGGTACACACATTCAAGACAATAACAACAACAACAACAACCGGTTCCTCCCGAGCCTGTTGTGCCAAGTTAACCCGGTTAAACGGCGTCCTCGTTTGCTCGCGCACCGGATGGACGAAGCCTGGGGAAGTGTTGTTTGGCTGTACAGAGGGGAGGGGGGGAGAGAAGGGGAAAAGGGGGCGGGGTGCAGTCCTAACCAATCAGCGGCCTCCACTGGGGGGGCGGTCGTAGTGGTGACGATGATGAAAATATACAGTTTTAATACGAGATGCAGGTGGTTTATTGTTTTTAAATACAAACGCATTATATTTATCTATTTTTTCCACAATTGTGGACATCATCATGCTGGATAGAGTTGTTCTGGTAAAAAGCTTTAATTGTTTGTAATTATAATGCAAATATCTATAACTTGGTTACTCATTTACCCCGTATTACCTTAACATCGATGTACACAATTACACAACTACAGTGCAAGCAATGTTTTACTCATTTTACCCTGACATTTCATTATTTATTATTATTTTTTCCTGCGAAACCCTTTTAATAACCCTTTAATAACTTTTAATTTCGCTTGTGGTCCAATGAGTATGCAAAACACAAATAATGTTTATTATACTTCATTAGTAGTCTTCATTTAAGTCTTCACTAAATATTTTACAGGGGTCAAAGTATTATTAGCAATACTTATTTAAAGAAGAAAGAGTAACGGTACTCGTTATGCAGAGTGGCCCCGTTCATTCTGCCAAGACTGTATGGTGTAGTATTATTCCAAAAACTGCTTTGAACATCAAACTTGGAAATCAGCTATTTATAAGGCTGGCGTAGTCTGATCTAAAACACACATTATATCACGTAAGTACAATGGGAAGAAAAGGGTTAGTTTTTTTGTAAAAAGCAGCAACAAAAGAAATACTGATTATATACAATAGTCTACAAAATGTACTTATATTAGTATTACATTACATGTCGTTTAGCTGACGCTTTTATCCAAAGTGACTTATATTGCATGTTTAATGGTTGCATGGTTTTACATTATTGCCCAGGGAGCAGTTAGGGGTTTGGTGTCTTTGCTCAGGGACACTTCGACATGGGACATGGAGCAGCCAGGGTGCGAACAGCAAACCCTGCACTTCCCAGCACACTGTCTCTGCTCTACAAAAATGCATTATAACCGGTCCCATACGCTTGCATTTACATGCCTCCCTTCTTTATTTCCTCAGAATGGAATGTTTTAGTTTGCATGTTTTTGTTGTTTTTAAATGTAGTAATGTTTTAATCGGCCTCATCCTCCTGGTACATTATGCTCACAAGCCAGAGCTTGTGAACACGTTAACATTGTAGCAAGCAACTTCTCCAGTCGGTCTTATCTCATCGACAAATATTTTGAAATCAATCAATCTTGATAATAAAGGGCTGTCTGTGTGTAGCTTTGTCCTAGTGTTACATCACAGTTATTCCTAAAGACGTCACACTCTGTGAGAGACTTTAACCCCCGAAGTGAACAAACGTATTCAGAACATCAAACAAAACATGGGCATGTTTTTGTTTGGGCTTTTACTTGAGGTCAGCTTCTGAACAAGGACAGAGTTTAACCACAATCAGGCTCGTCGACCCGTCATCAGTCGGGGTTATCTTCCTTGCCTTCAAAACAATTGGATAGATGTGTGTGTGTATATATATATATATATATATATTATATATATATATATAATTATAATATATATATATGTATATTATATATATATATATTTTTTTTTTCTATAATATATAAATATATATATAAAAAAATATATAAAGATAAAAAGAAGACAATGACAAGCAAGTGTCTTTGTTGAGTTTATTATTGTCTTTGTGTCCAAAAGGTTTCTCGGCAGAACAACAAATCAGATCGCAATTAAATTGATGAAACTAAGGACAGAGGAGAAGAAGGCAGGGGGTCAGCGGCTACGCTTTGTGTCTTATGTCCCTCTGGTGTGAAAAAGGCCCGACTGCTTCTCAGGCACAGCCCCGAGGATCAGGACAACCTGCAGGCCGTTGCCTGGAATTGGCAGTCAAAACATGTTTTTGGAAAAGTAGCAAACTGACGCCCTCCCCCCACCCGCCATCACAGGGCACAACGTGTCCAAACAGGGACATTAACAGCCCCCGCGGAAGAGTTTTGAGCTTGGCTTTAGACTCCTTGTCCAGTCTGTTGAACCCCACCCGCCTACTCTCCCACAAAAGCACCGAGATCAATATCACAACCCATGTCACACATTTTCTTTACATCTTGTAAATTTCACCTGACCACAAAGCACATAAACACCCTCTCTCGTGTAATAGCATGAGATATACATTACGTTTATAAAAAAATACAAAATCAACAAAAAAAACTTTTTTCCAAACCAGCAAGAGGTTTTTTTTTGTAGGAACGAGAAATTAACAAAGAAGTTGTACGGATTTTTCAAAAAGTTAAAATGTAGAACCTATTTACAGCATCATCTCAGAGCAGGGGGAGGGGGAGGGTTGGGGTGAGAAACCACAGCTGGGCGAACCAGGGCAGTCAACTGTTGTTCATGAAAGAGGTGTCTTACTCAAACCTACGGTCAGTCTGGACTCAACTGTGAAAAGCCTTCAAAGACTCCTCAGTCCTTCAGGGTAACAAAGAGAGGGGGGGGGGGGTTCAGTCAAGAGCAATTATGTCATCATCGTCGTTGTCATCATCATTGGTGGCAGCAGCCGCACTCGATTGGTCCGTCCGCAGGCGCTTGGTGGAGGTCTCTCCAGTTTCTGCGTCGGAGTGCTTCCTCTTGGAGCCGCTAGATGTTGCCGCTGTACTGGATGACGCCCCTTCCTCCTCCTCTTCCTCCTCACCAGAGTCAACGATCATGATATCATCATCCTCTGCTGGAGCTGAAAGGTGGCGGACAACAGCTTTCACAGGTTACCAAAAAAAACAACAACAACAGGCCGGTACAAACGCGTTTTACGGAAGAAGAAAAAAATTGCACAAAAAGAATAACACGGTTCTGTGACACTCGAATGGTTAATTAAAATCAAAAGAGTAAGAGATTTATTATCTAGAAGATAACGATGTCAGCGGACGCAAAGCAACAGCGGTTTGAAACCTGCAGCTCCTACTGCTAACGGCCGTCTGTCACAATGAAAGATTACATATCTACATAATCCAGATGTGATCAACCTACAGAGTAACAAAGGCCATTAAACCGTCTGGAGCGATAACACAAAGCAGCGCACACATTCCTACTCATCAGCGTTAGAGACAAGAGGCAAGCAGACCAGCACCACTCGGATGTGAACTAAGAACAAACTAAAAACAATTAGAAGAAAAAAGTTCCCTGCTGCTGACCTTTAAAAGAGGTGGATGGCTGGGCAGAGTCCTTGTTGCCGTTGGTGATGCTTTTGACCTCTTCCTGGGTACTCTGAGGGGGCGGAGCTTTGTCCGGGGCCTCGCCTACGACCTCGAACTCCACATCCCGCTCCAGCTCCTCACTGCATAGAAAGATGCAAACAGAACATGTGTGAAAGTCACCAAAAAAACACCACACAAACATTAGAGGTGAAATATGGGCACAATGCACTCGCGCGACAACATGACCGGCAGTACATACGTGTGCAGGACGTTGACGAGCAGCGCGTAGTCTTGGAGGAAGTCGTCGACTTGGAGGCGGCTGCCGTTGCGGATTCCGAAATCAGCAAGACTTTTGCTGTTGTTGGCTGTGGTTGAAATCACACAGCGTTTTTATTACTATACATGTGGGGACATTTGATTCATTATTAAATCTTCCCCCAAATCTTTTGGAACAAATGTTCTTAAGACTGTAAACCACAATACATTCCCTACATTTATAATGATGAATGATGCATTCAGGTTATATTCATTGAATGAACGAATCCACTCAAAAAGTACATATACGTATGTATACACATCGATTTCTAAAGCACAAAACTGCCCAATTACAACTCTGTAATTCGCAAAATCGTCGCAAAAGAACTGGTTGTGTCCACGAAAGGCTTTTTAATCCCCTTCTGTCTGACCAGTTTTAGCTTGGGACTAATTAGACAGATGCAGCTACAGCGCCCCCCTCTGGCGGAGTGGCACATCCACAATGCGATTGAGAGTCATCGCCGGCCTGCTTACTTTCCGTCTCCCCCTCCTCCGAGGAAATGAGAATGGTCCCTTTTCCGTCCTCAATCTGAACATCTGGAGCCACCATCCCGAACCTCTCTTTCAGGATCTGATCGAAACGTACAAGAACATCCTGTCAACAGCTATTCAGTGACGCGGCGGTACACATCTTGATATTTACTGGTATTTTATGGGCTTTAAACGGTCCACGAAATACAGGCTTCTCTCAGGCATTTCAAGGCTTATGTCTAAGGAGGTCGCCTGAGGCGGCAGACTTGGGTCAACCAGCTCGTCGTATTACCCTGTCCTGCAGAGAGAGCACCGTGGTTTTGTGGACGTTGAGCTTGACTGTGACTTCGGGTTGGCTGGCGCAAACGTAGCAGCTGGCGCTGGGCGGATCCAGAACGCACGGGATCAGCAGCTTCTTCCTGAGGTTGGGACACTTGTTCAGGAAGATCTGCGGTAAAAAAAATTTTTTTTTAAAAAGTACAAATGGCGACTGACGTGAGACTGACTGAATGACGTTGTGGGGGATAGTTTTTAAACTACCAATGAATTACTCCTGTTTGCATCAGACATAAAGATAATAACTTAAAGCAATGACTTTGGACATTCATTTTAGATTTTGTCCCACCATCGATGATATTAAAAAATTCAGATGGGATCATTTCCCAGCTTTGGATAAAGCTTCAAGATGCTTCTTTATCATTCCGTAGCGCTTCGCTACAGGCGGGAACGGTGCAGCCACTAACCGTGCGACAGGATTCCAGCTCCCCCGACAGGACCTTCAGACCCTCCAGCACGATGAGACCGGCGATGACGGCGTTGGTCGTAGCAATAGCGGGGATGATGTTACCTGCCATGGCTGAAACACGCAAAAGAAAAAAAGTTAGGGCGGGGTGGCGTTATTTTTTATGGGCGATACAGGTGTATATGGAATGGTCTCCCTTCATGTACAATAGACCTTTAAATAAGAGTAACTCACACTTCACATCGAATGGACTCTTCATGTTCATGCTGAAGATGTGCATCCGTAAGTTGGCTGCGGCGGTAACAAAGTCCAGGGCGGGGGGGTCATCCTGAGGACAGAAAGACACACAAAATGTTATAAAAAGGTTTTACGATAAAAAGAAGTGTGAAATAGAACTTTTTATCATCTGCCTCTTCAAATGGGTTCATGACGACATAATAACGTCACCTTGTCCCACACCAGCTCGGCTCCTTCTCCCTTCTCCTGCAGCTGCGAGCGGAGGGTCTCCACGCTGCGCTGGAACAGCTGGCAGAGACCCCAAACACCCAGAACCTGCTGGTCCTTCAGACCCGAGCCTGCGGACACCTCCTGGGGACGCGCTGGGAGACAAGTGCCGAGGAACATGAGCAGAGGAGACGAGTTAACAGGCCGACGCGTGCGCAGGGATAGAGATAGAGCAAGAACTAGAGCTCCATTGGAGGGGGGGGTAATGCTCATTGTTTTCAACGGAAGTTGCAGGAGACAATCTTACAGGAACATGGAGATTTTGGGAGGGGGGAGGGGTAAAGTGACACAATCCCAAAAGAAACGTACCACTGTTCTCCAGCTGTTGCCAGTCCAGAGGTGTGGGAGCTTTCCTCGTCTTCCACAGCTTGTCCATGGTCAGCAGGTACATGATGTCGTCTTTGAAAAGCTGCAGAAAAGAGCCAATCAGAACAGAGCTGGTTGGCCTACGTTTTTAGTAAATATGGTACGGATTCAAATCAGGAACATTTATTACCAAAATCACTTCTTTTTCAAAACAGGGCTTATTAGAAACGATGCACGGTAGTTTTCCATCGGCGTGGTACAACGCGCTCCCTGAAAGACGCTATATGTTCTACCAGGCACCATTAAGATGGAAGGAAAACAGACCAAAACTGCACTACGTTAAAGTAAAGGAAACTTGGTATGATGACTGTTTCCATTATTTGACACACGGTGGGGGCTTTGCTGTTCACAGGAAACAATCACACACCGAGCTCACACAGCAGATACTAAAACCAATACAAGCCTGCAACACACACACACACACACACACACACACACACACACACACACACACACACACACACACACACACACACACACACACACACACACACACACACACACACACACACACACACACACACACACACACACACACACACACACACACACACGTTTGGGCTTAGAAACGCCGGCAAAACAAAGTAAGTGAAGCAGCAGTCGAACAGCAACCCTGTAGTGAACACATTGCTTAAGCAAGGCTGGCACTTGAAATTATGAATGTGACGCGTGCATGCCAGAAAATGTGCCACCATGAACTGCCATTGAGAGCACACAAATTGTGAATTCTGAATGTGGTCTGCCCGCCTCTGACCTTGTTGAAGAGTTTGGCGGGATCGTATCCCGTGGAGCGGGCCCATTCCTTGGTGGAGACGCGCTTGATGTCCCCGTCCTTGTCGGAGGCCGTGGCGCGGGTCGCCGTGTCTTCGGGATTCCCTGTTTACAGAAGAAATGGATTTTTGGGTCACAGCAAATGGCTAGATTTGGTTCATGAGCAGCGCTTCACTCTCACTCACATGCAGCCTCCGGGTCCGCTGTGTCGGGGGACACCTCTTGATCGGCGTCCTCTTCCCCAAAAAGCTGACTGTAGCAGCGACAGACACAGGATGCGAGGTGAGGCCTCTGTGGTTCGGCATAATCAACCGGAACGATGCTCGTACGCAGGCATGATGGAAACGACTTACTTGAAGAGGTACTTGGCCCACACGATGCAGTGGATGGGCTCGGACGGCGTGTTCCGGATAGTGCACCCCGGGAAGGTCTTTTGGGTGGGCTTGGGTTGACACTCGTAGCACTCGGTGAGTCCCTGGGGAGCGAGGGAAGACAAGGGACGCGATGAGAGAGGGGGGAAAATGGAAATTGTGCCACGCAGCATGTCGGCGAGCGCGTTCTACCTTCTTGATGACGGTGACCTGCCCCAAGTATCCGGCGGAGCCACTCTCTATCAGAGGGATGTCTGCGGCCAAACACATCCTGTTCACATGGTTACGGGCGGCTACGGAGAAAGGAGGGGTTTCCACGTCATTATAATGCGTTGCCAGAAGAGCGGTACATTTTTGTCATTCAAAAAGTAAATATGAAATAATTACATGGCAAAACCTATTTTTGGTTACACTAGTGAATACTAAATGCATGACAAATGAAAACAGCTTCAATAATTATTTTAAGCTGTAACTAGGCTACGTAACACATAAAATAAAATAAAATATTTCATTCAACTACAGACAAATTAGTATGTGCTCGTTATTTGTTAATTACACAATTATAAAATTGTGTAATTTCAAAGTTGAAAGCCCTGGTGACATAACAATACCTCTGTTATCCAAAGCGTTCATCACCAACATGAACTTTCTGAAGAATTCCACATTGTACTCAGGGCTGTTTGAGGGAAAACAAATAGACACAATCAGTTTCAAATCCAAAAGGGACAATACGATAAAACTCAGTTTATTCAGTCAGCAATAAACAAAGAAACTCACTTCATGATGCTGTCATGGTAGGCGGTGATGTTCACAGTGGGACAGAACTGAAGGGCACTCTCCTTGGCCACCTGCAAGACAACAACAACAAGAACAAATGTGCAAACAATGATTTAGTTGCCATGTGGTGGTAGAGACAGAACAGCGTGTTGCATCGGTGTTCGACATTAACTACCAGCAACAGTGGTCAACATTACCTGGGCTTTGGACTTGCCGACATGCTTTTTCTGAAAGAGGAACTGGCGGTTCAGGTTGCTGACATCAATGGTGTCCAAGTCGATCTGCAGATATATCGATAGGGCGGTGGCGTTAGTCATATGTACATGTGCTGAAACATCACGCCTACAACCAACCCGTCACAGCTTTTGACACGATCATTTGTTGGTTATAAGTTAGATTTTTTTTAATGTCGGCCTGTGTAAATGATGACACGCAAACCACAACATCTTAGATAAGGTATTCTCCATGCAAACGCCAATTGGATCTCCCCCAGTGGCACTGGGAAAAGCCCAAGCGGTAATATGCAGCGTATTACTGTGACTGAATCTTTAAAACTTCAATCACATATGCTTGTAAAAAAAAAGAGCTGAGAGAAAGTCAACATACGTCAGGCAAACATACGTCTTCTGCTCGTTTTCGAAAGGAAGGAAATAAGGGTAAGCATCAATCTAATATTCAGTTTATCACCAATCTGCGACGACACCGGGAGGCTGATGAAGCCTTCACTGACATCCAGTGATTCTCAGCTTCAGACACCTGACGGCTGTCCCTCGAATACCACCAACGGCCGCAACTAATAATAAGTGGCACTATAAATAAACTAGCAACACCGACAGACGCTAATTTACTAAATAAAGCTTTAAAGAAGGCAGAACTTGATAACCTTGACACAATTAACAACGTACGCCTATGTATCCGGCTGGTTCTCCGTCTCATTCCAAATAAGTTGTCTGGCTAACTAAGTTGTCTAGCGGTGCCGATGGCGCCAAACGGTCCAGCCACTATTGCCACAGAAGTGTTCACATTTTACCGGCCTCAATGCCGGACTTGCCCTTTAAACTGCGCCATTGGGGACACGGGGGGCTCCTGATATAACCGCCACGAACACTCGTATGTTTTAATGCGTTTAAACACCCTCCCGGGATTTAGCCCAAGCCCACACAACCTCCCCAGGCAGTCTGTGCAGCACAAAGACCTAGCATGATAGCTAGGTAGCTAACACACACACACAAACATTAGTATGACGGACCAAGTCGATGTTTTTGAAGCCGGTGAGGACGAGGTTCTTCAGCAGCTCGCAGCCGATCCCTCCCGCTCCCACCACCAGCACCTTGCAAGTGGAGAGGGTGTCAGAGAGCTCTTTACGAAGGGAACCAACCAGTTGAACCATGTTGACCGGCTAGAGACGGAACCAGAGCCTACGGCACCGATAGCTTCTTCTTCTACGGAACTAAAATCCCGCCTACTTCCGGGTTAGTCCACCTCATCTGCGGGCTTCTTTAGGCTCTGGTTTGTTTGATTAGCGCCCTCTTCTGGGATTTGTTGGCAACTAGAAGATTGGATTGCGGTTGTTCAAAAACCTGAGATAAACAAACGAATTATAAAATGTCGAGCCTAATTCCGAGATTGTCTGGTAGTCTATAATACTCTGCGGTGCCAGAAGCACACATATCTCCATTAGGTAGACCCCCGCAGCATTTAATACGCTTTGATACATGTAGTCTAATGTAAGTATATTCTTGACACATAATACCCATCTAATATTTCCCACCTCATAGGTCTGCTTGTTGCCAACCAACTCACTCAACCCAAATCATTTACTCTCCTTCCAGCTCTCAACATTTCCACATGTTTTGTGGAAAGACCTGTTCATATAGGCCTGCTGATGTTAGAAGCCAAACACGGTGCCGCCTGCCCATCAGAACGATATAACACCCATAAACCGCAGGAACAGCCTGCCGGAGCAATTTGGGGGTTGTTGGGTTGACCGGGATTAATGGAGCTGGCAATCGACTGTTCTCTTTTTAGATTATTTGGTTTCCTTTATTTTAATTATTGCCCATCTTTCCCAACTAACCTCATTAATATGAGTAATAACTAATCTCTCAGAGTCAACTCTAAAATCATAGAAGGCCGCCGAGGACTGACAGATTATCATCTCCCCGTTATTTTCTAAAGTTCATGTGACATGGATTTACTAATATTCACAAACTTCTCTGGTAGAAATGTTGGCAACACATTTTCCGGGGAAGTTGCTACGGGGACGACAATTTGTTGCGAAAAGTTGCTAAAGGACGTTGTGACGTCATTGCGTGAGGACTTCAATACGTAAAACTGTGTCATTACATGAAATACAAAGTAACGATAACTGACTGTCCATTTCCCCGGAGAATAGGATTTGACATTTTTCAGTTTAGATTTGTTTGTTAATTATCACATATGTTAGAAGTATATAAAAACAACATATTTTATATGTGTGTGTGTGTGTGTGTGTGTCAGTGTGTGTCACGTGTCCTCTGGTAAACTCAAATGAAGCAGGTTTGCGATCACGCGTTAAGCGAGGCCGCGTGCACGAGGGAAGCGCAGCAGGTGATCCGCGTGCATTATGGTCACGATGCTGCTACGCGATGAACACATATGTTCATGGAAGTTTCTAGCAGCGTTTTCTCACAGCGTGAAACAAACACGACATTGCCTGATTAAGTGTTCAAATAACGGATTCAGACGAGAGTTCATTTCACCTGCTGAGCATACGACCCCTGTAGCCATGGCAACAGTAAAGTTTGGTGGCGGTTGTTTTCACATGCTGCCTTCAGGGACTATCTGAATCTAAAATTGTGTAATTTGAATTTTGAAAATAAAACTCCTATTGTTTAAATACGGAGTTCCTTAGCGGCGTAAATGTAACATAGAGTAGAAACGCTTTGCCTAAAATTGCTGTTTTTAATCGGTAGGATTCACAGAAACACACATGCCCCCCTCTCCTGGCTCACACAAACACGCATACGTAAGAAGGTGTGGAGTTTACGCGGAGCCTGAACGCCGCACCGGTGGGCCGGAAAGTTCTCGCTGTCGGGGAGCCCTCGGATGAGTGGGTCACGTGTGGAAGCTTTCTTGAGTCATATCATGTAAATGTTACAATGAACATAAGCCTTCACCTTTAGCAAGCATTGATCGAAAACACAAATATACAAGAACATCTACGTACATTGACTTGTTTGAATAGAAACACGTTTTTATTTCTGGTCACGGGGGAAGAAAATGATGTTCTCTTGTCAATAACCCTTGTCAATTATTTACGTTGTGTTGTGTAAATATGTAGGGGGAATCAATAGGGCAATGGGACGCCGTACACGTGTTATTGACCTAACGTGACCTGTGTCAAACAGCCGTGTGATGGCCGGGTGCGCGCGCGTGGGCTGACGACGGTTTTTGTAAAATTGTTTTTTAAACTCGCTCCGGGCAATTTTAACGTTTCTACTGAGCAAACCGTTTTGTGACCGACCCGCCTCTCCCCCCACCCCACACACACACACACACACGCGCGCGCGCGCACACACCGAGGAAAAGCCCCGTCCCGCGCCGCAGCAGTTTGACAGGAACATGGGAGCCGCAAGACGCGTCGGCCCGGTGCTGCTGCTCGTCGGCCTGCTGGGGCTCCACCACTCCTCGGGCTTCTGGATCGTCAACGTGGTCTTCCCGCCCAACGCCAAATCCCGACTACCGAGCAACAGTACTCCTCCGCTCGTTATCGGTAAGCTGGGGGGGTTGGGGTGGGGGGGCTGTTACGGTTAGGAGTCAGTGCGTCCACCGGGTCGGGGTCACACCATAAAGGCTGTCTTTAAGCAGACAGCAGGAGGGCCCTGAACGCTCCACGCTGGGTGCGTGGCCCCTGGTTAATGTCAATATATTGAAAAACTATTTTGCAATGCCGTGCTGACAGATTTAAAGTTGAAAATCGTCTCCTTTTGGGTTGTTGGTTACGGTGCTCTTTGGTGTGGTATTGCAGCGACGTAGGGGGCCGGGAGGGGTTAGGACATTTATGTCTCTGCGATCCGTGGGGTCACGCACATGATGTACATTTGGTCACGTGTTGTACTCTTTGCCTCCTGCTTCCTGCTTCCCCACACACACACTTCAGCCTTAGGAGTTTTAATGTCTCGCAACATACATTTGGCCTTTCAATGAATTCAACGAGATGCGTCACATACCGACGTCCCCCTTTGTCCTTCTCCACATCTTTTATCTTTAATAATTCTATTGGTTTTGTATTCCTGTGATCAGGGTTCAGTTCAGTTCAAAAAAAGCCCCCGACTGTGTTGTCCTCAAAAATTCATATTCACGTCTAAATACAAATTCGCTATGGATTCTGGGTAAATGGGGCCTTCTGTTTAAGCCACCTTCCTTCACTTTGCAAAAAATATGTTTGCAAGTTTTAAGTTCAGTGTGTGCCTCTGGTGTACGGATAGAAATTGCCCTTTAGTGAACCGGGACTCTAATCAATTGGTTGTGTGAAAAAAATATCAAAGTACAAAACCGATATACAGTGAAATGTGTACATGCTATAAAACACCGCAGCAGAACGTGTTGTAGCAACTTGATCGTCACAATCATTCCTCACCTGCTAGTTGACACCAGTCAACGTTTAGGATTATTTTACATTGAAGAAAGGTGCTGTATAAAGTGCCGTAATTTGGAATTTAATTTATTAAATCGACACATAGGGACGGTTTCTCTTCCCACATTTTATGACTCATTGTTTGCAGCCAGAAGGTCATTGTCCAAATCAGCGACCCACGCAGTCCAGAGGAACTCCCAGTCGAGGGATTCCACACATATTGTGAAGCAGTGGGATTGTCTGATGAAACACAGTCAAAGAAATTGAATATTGCCGTTGTGTTACGAAGAGATCAAAGATAAGATTGTATCACCGTTTCCTATTTTCATGGCTGTCCCAAAGATTTTTGAGAGCCAAAGTTGAGTTTCAGTCTCAGTGTCCCTTTTAATACAGTGTATAGTGCAAAGAAGGCTGGCCCGCGACCTTTGACCTACAGCACTGACGAACAACCTTTCAGCTGGACACCTTTGGCACAGCTTTCATGTCTCCCAAAGAGGGATATTCACTCTAAAGTTTAAATTGTTTCTTTTGAATACTTGATATCAAATGAAGAACCCCTCGTTCAAACAGATCCCCTCTGGAGTGCCTTGTACGAGGGGTCTGGAGGACCCTTGATGCAAACCGTTTACGAGGGATTGAGATCTGCCGCGGGGTTTATTTTCTGCTAACAGATTCCAATTACAGGATACAGACATTTTAAATGATTAAATTACCCCCCTCCCACCCTTGCACTTATCGATGGCCTTGCGGGTGCTATTCGATGTCTTCTACTTCCTGTATTCCTCATCACCTTTAACCCCCGACCCACGTGACCTTTCCGTGCGGACCTCGCAGTGTAACTCGTGTGTGTGTGTGTGTGTGTGTGTGTGCAGTGCCTGGGAACTTGGGGAACCGTCTGGAAGCAAAGATAAACAAGCCGTCGTTGGTCAACTGGCTGTGCTACAAGAAAACAGAGCACTGGTTCCCCCTGTGGATTGACCTCAACATGTTCATGCCTATAGGTATTGACTGCTGGATCGATAACATTAGGTAACGTTGACTTCCCTTTAATGCCTGTGTCATCTATCACCTTGAAGTATTTCAAAATCCAGTCAGATCAATTGTACTGTTTTGTATATCTCAAATGTTTTTTGTGCATCTGGACTGACATGAATGTGGGTCGGCATGCAACAGACTTGTTTACAACAGGACGAGTCGGCGATCGTCCAACTCACCGGGGGTGCAGGTGCGGGTGCCTGGGTTCGGGCAGACGTATCCCATTGAGTTTCTAGACACTAACAAACTGGCTGGTGAGAAAATGAAGATGCCTCTGCGCTGGTGGATTCTGTTCTCTGCCTGTGCATTTCTTTGTTTAATCATATAGAAATGAGAAAATATTTCACTAAAGCCATGTTATCTAGGAATTTGTCCTACACAAATGAATAGGCACTGGGCTTGATTCTTACTCTGGATTTCTTTGAGTGTCTTAGATGCACTTTGGTCATGCTCAGCCGCTTCGCTCCCGGTAATGCTGATTCGGCCGTCTGGGACTATTGACTAAGTGCTACTTGTTTTTTTGCAGGTTATTTTTACACAATGGTGCAACATTTGGTCAACGTGGGCTACACCCGAAACGAGACTGTCCGAGGAGCGCCATATGATTGGAGATTAGCTCCTAGTAAGTCTCAAAACTACACAAGCAACATCCACACGCACACAGTAACTTTGTAAGGCATTTATAGCTTGTTTTGGCTTAGAAACATGAAGGCGACAGGAATAAGGGTCATTTTTAAGGAACCGTACCTGCGTAGTTGCTGTTTGGTCTCCATTTCTCTGATATTTCTGGATTAAACAACAGAATGACGGAGAAAAATGTGTGTGACTCATGAATGGCTCCCGAAAAGTGATTTAAAGCTCCAGTGATTATTACTGTTTTTTTGGACAACTGCATCAATTTCTTGGCCACTTCCAGGGCAGCAAGCTCGAAGCAAGCCCAAAACACAAGATTGACATACCGTACCATTGACACATGTCAAGTTGCCATGGAGCACATGTTAGCAAGCGCAGAGCTACGTTAGCATTCACTTGAAATCTTGTTGGGTCACACGATGTATAACTATCTTATATTCACTTTGTGCCTGCTAAACCATCTGATACTGATTTACTCCGGCACATTGTGGCGTAAAAGTGGGGCCACAGTGACCAGTGGCTGAAGAAAATCCAACATTTAGCAGCTAAAATATGTATTTCCCCTCAAGACGCTGATGGAGACCAAAACATAGCAAAAAGGTGAAAACATTCACGTGGCCCCAACAAATGCTAGGATGTTAGACACACAATAACATGGTGGTAATACAACATATTGACAACGTGTGTAGATTACCAACACTTATCTTTGTCACCTTCCCCCCACAGATGACAATGAGGAGTATTTCACGAAGCTGGAGGAGCTGGTTGAGGAGATGTACGAGCAGTACCAGAAGCCCGTCTACCTGCTGGGACACAGCATGGGCTGCCACTACGTGCTGTACTTCCTCAACCACCAGCCTCAGGCCTGGAAGGACAAGTACATCAGGGGCTTCATCTCCCTGGCAGCTCCCTGGGGTGGTGCTGTTAAACCCCTCAGAGTCATGGTGTCAGGTACTCTCGATAGAATACAGCCCGATAGAAGAGGCTCCGAATGTTTCGTCTTTGTCGTTCTCCACATTACGACCTCTCAGGGCAGAGAACAACCACCTGATTTACATTCTGGCTTCTCAAATTGGCATATGCAACGGCTACTTATTAAGACCTTTTCCCGACGTCCCAGGGGATAACGACGGCATCTCGATGATCTCCAACATCAAGATCCGCGAGGAGCAGAGGATGTCGACGACCAATCCCTGGATGCTGCCGTCTGAGATCGCCTGGCCAAAGGACCACGTGTTCATCTCCACACCAACCTTCAACTACACCAACCAGGACTACCAGCGCCTCTTCACGGACATCAACTTTGAGGACGGATGGTAACCCGAATGCTTCACCCACCTACTGCTTTGGGAATTTTAATGATTTACAGAAAGGTGACTTAATTATATCAGTATCAGTTGTGCCACTGAAGGCGCATGATAACCTGCTCAATTATGTAGATTACAGATGTTGGCAGCAGATAAGTATGGAGTGTCTACATCACTCATTCATGGTAGACAATGCTCTAATCCAGCGGTTCCCAAACTCAAGAATGCCGCGGCCCAATTTGAAATCTGAAAATCTTCTGCGGCCCACCCAAACTTTTAGTCACAACTCTGATCAAAACATAAACTAGGGACGATTAAAAATGTATTAACCGACAATGTATGTTTTGTATACCATTTTCTCCGGAGCTCATATATATTTACTTTAATACTACAAGAGGGCGCCCCATTTGACATTGTTTTATTTGGCGGCACCTTCTGTTGAATGACGACAGGCGGACAAGAGCAGCCGTTTCGAGCGAACGGATCAAAAATAGGTCAGATAAAAGAATAACACGGAATTTAAATCATAAATAATTTTATATTAATTTCAAAATTGAAAATCAAAAACATTTTATTTATGTATTCTAAATGACCTCTCGCGGCCCACCTGCAGTACCTTCGCGGCCCACACTTTGGGAATCGCTGCTCTAACACATGTATACAATGTGTATAAATACACCGGCCATATTCAGAAACTGTGCCTTAAAATGAGCCGTCAGGATTTCCGTACGGTTTCGGTGCCGCTAAGCTCCGTGCAGTTGAACACGCTGACCAATCCAAGCTCTTTCAGCAGGGGAAGCTTAGCGAGACGGTGGGAAAAAGGGGCTTTTCAGACTGAGGGTGAATACAGTTATACTCAGGCACACAGTATGAGGACTGTAGAGGCTAAGCCTACGCTTTAAGCCACTGAGGCATTTTGTCCGGACACCCTAGTTGACGCGCCGCTGTTGTCCCGTGACGGAAGAATGACACTCCTGTAGCCTTTGTGTTGTTGAGTCCATTTATTTTCCAACTTTCTTGTCATACGTTTAACAACCATCCACCCAGCGTGTGTAACATGGCACTACCCAGCATGTGGTCAAAAACTGTTTTGCTATTCCGGCTGGAAACACCTGCCGAGCCCCCAAAGGTTCCTACCCTATATAAGGACAATAAAGTGTTTTAACTGTATGAACCTGGGAATGAGCACGATATCGGACTTTTAAAAACTCAATGTGAAGAATTGTTATATTTTAGAGCATCTGTAAATCGGACATACAACCTACATTTGAACAGATTTTCTTTAATCATTTGATTGGGACTAAGAACCTCAGTGGAGTACTTGCAGTATGCAGTGAGGTTCCATAGAGCAAGCTGCACAGTGACATGATGATCCTGTGAGGCTTCATCAATGCAAACCAACCCCTTCATAAGAAGCCCTGTGATCCACTATCAAAGTGAAATGTGAACGTTGACCATAGTTGCTTCTTGTACCGCTCCTTTTCACAACCCAATCACACTGTTGTTCCAGGCACATGTGGGAGGACACCAAGAACCTGACCGGGGATCTCCAGCCTCCTGGCGTCGAGGTGTGGTGTATGTATGGCGTTGGGCTTCCGACTCCGGTGACATACATCTACGACGAGGAGTTTCCCGACATGGACCCGGTGGACTTTGTTTACGCCGACGGGGACGACACGGTGGACAGCTTCAGCATGAGCCTCTGCAAACGTTGGCAGGGGCAACAGGAGAAGCCCGTCCACGTGACAGAGTACCGAGGGCTGGCCCACCTAGACATAGTGTTCAGTGAACAGGTGCTCAATCAAATCCAGCATATCCTGGAGGGACGATCAGACAGGCCCAGTGAGGTCGACGTCCGGTTTAAGGGTGAATAGGCAAAAGCCTTTAAAAGTGGAAAAAAAGAAGTAAATACACAGAGTGACGGTTTCTTTACAAGTCGACCTACTCTTGCTTTTGTTCAATGTTGTATTTCTTTTAATGTCCATTCAGGTGGCTTCAAATAGTGTCACATAGTACATCTTCTTAAAAATACACAACCCTGATGTTTACTTTTGATGGATGTTCTCTTCATTATTGCTTTCAAAGGGCCCACTCACCCAACGACACATATGTATAATAATAAAAGTAGTTGAGAAGAGGTGAGTGTAATGGAAAGTTTATAGGGGACCTCACCATTTGCCCTTCTTTGTTGTTTTAAGGTTGTACCTGTATTATTTCTATAAGGCTATATGTTTTTTCTGTATGAAATATTTTTGAATAGAATACCCCAAGGCTCACACACGGTTTATACTCTCATAAACTAGCGACGATAATGTATACTGTTATATGAAGGCCAAGTGTACTTGAATGTTTCCACTGATAATAAAACAACATCATTTTAAAAAAACGATCACGCTTGTAGAGTCTAAACGCGGCGCTTTAATCTCCGGTCGATGACTTCTGACTCGATTGCGGAAGTTGCGTTGCCGGCTGGATCGCCAAGTAATCTGCCCCTCGTGACCGGCGCCTTCTTATTGCCCCGTCTCTCCTCGTCCCCCGTTACATTCTAGCAAAGACTCCTGCCTACAGCCACCAGCATGGCTGTCCGTCTATGAGAGATCCGGAGCCATGGCGGCTCGGCGGCGCGTAACCGCCCGCTCTCCGCTGCTGCGAGTCGGCTTGTTGTTGTTGTTGTCGTTGTGGTGTTTGTCGGCTCCGAGCAGAGGGATCCCGCTGGACAAATGTCACGGCGACAAGTCCTGTCAGCCCGCGAGGCCCCCCGTGGTTCTCAGTAAGTGTTTGTTTCTTTATCTCTCCGGTGTGCTAAATAATGGCGTAACTTATTATTGACGCCGCTCAACAGCTAGCTGCGGTAGTGAAGATGGACCAGACTCCCTTCAGAATTCAGCACGTTTAAGACCTCCTCGCGTGTCTCGTAGGGCGTTGGGAGCTTGAAGTAAACCTCCAACACATTTCAAATTCGGATAGTATTCAGACAATTCGGGCACAACGTCTTCGTCCAAATTGTCCATACTTCGTTTATATTGCTACTTTTCCTAAATGTATTTTGTTATCGTTGATTGATAATCAGTCAGTCTAAAGAATGCGTTTTTAATATTTGTCGTATTTGTGAAAGGTGTTAGGCAGGGCATCGTGAGGGAGATGTAAAACAAAGATATGAACGCTAGTGTTGACATGTATTTGCGAGATCAGTAAATATTTCAGTCCTCGTGTTCAATGGGCGTAGTGCGTGTGTCATGGTCGGTTGTTTACAACCAGATCAGTGTAACTTCACTCATCATATGACCATTGGAAACAGAAAATGACTCCATTAAGCAAACCACGTACCCAGGACACGGACAAAGCCTTGATTTAGACGGTTGAATCCTGAGACAGTTATGTAAACAATTTATATAAATTTCTGTTCACAATCCAGGTTATGAGATGTACCGTAATGCCAATCAACAGTTCATATGTGCAAATCCCTTTGCTTCTTCACACCCCATTATCAACGGGATTTGGGTTTATGGGATTCTTATCCGTGTTTGGTCGAGTTACAACCGCAGCCTCTGATAGCAGGCCGTGTTGCTACTTGACCTGCAGTGACCCCGTGCTGTTAGTTTGTTTGATTGACCGTGACAGCAAAGGTTACTCATCGCTAAACAATACCTACTCAACATCAGAAGACTACTCCGAGAAACCAATGCCTTTCTGATTATATAACAGTGGTTAAAATAGTTTTATTGTATGACAAACACACACACACACACGAACGTGTCATTCAAAATATGTGTTATCTTTCCTTCCATCTGTCTTCGGCAGATATCATTTAGTGGACATTATAAAATAATAATAAAAATAATGATAGTTGTATCTGTGTTGCTTCTGTAATGTTGTGATACACTGACAGTGACGCAACCAAAAGGGCTGATTATTCATCTAATGCTGCAAGAGAAGAACTCGCTGTTTGAGGATCCAGTCTGAAGCAACAAGATGTCTTAAGCGAGTGTTGCTGCAAAGGAAACTATGTACCAGCGGGAAAACATTCTGTCAACTGGTGCGGTTTAGTCAAAAGAAATGTTAATAATAAAACCGTGTCACTCCCGTCCCATTTAAGTAATCTTTAAACAAAACACTGAGTATTGTTATATAGTATTTTCTGTTTGCCTGTCCAGCTTTTTTTTTTTTTTTTGTATTTAAGATATTATGTTATATCTCTTTTATATTCTATTGTTAATTTAATTCTAACTTATTCTTTTTTGTTCAATGTCCAACATACTTGGACAATGAATGTTTCTAGTTCGGATTCTGAACCTCTAATTAGATTCACTAATTTCTTCTTTTTTTTGGACAAAAAACTGATGCTGAAAATGTCCATATGCCGTTTTCCTTTTTTAAAAATGAGTGCGTTTTGAAGTGTATGTGCTTTCTACAAGGCATCAAACATTAAGAAGTGGCTTCATATTCCAGTGTACGCATCTGAATTTATCTTTCAGCAGAGCACACATAGCAGAACAAAAACACTTTGTCCATAAATGGATAAACTAATTGCGAATGTCAAAACCAAAAACACATTGGATAATATAAAGTGCAACGGCACCAAGCATATGCTAAATGTGTTACTGCCATTACACTGTATATGTACCTGCGCTAACAGTATGCCTGATAAATGCTTCTCATTGCTAACGTGGCTACTGTTGCAGTTCCGGGGGATCTGGGCAACCAGTTGGAGGCAAAGCTGGACAAACCCAGTGTGGTCCATTACATCTGCTACAAGAAGACCGACTCCTTCTTCACGCTGTGGCTCAACGTGGAGCTGCTGATCCCCCTAGCCATAGACTGTTGGGTGGACAACATGAGGTATCGTAATAAGGAATTATGAAACAGCTATCAATGCAAATCTCATCGCATTGTGATTTTGTGTTTGTGCACATTCTCGTCATGCTGTCTGTGTCACATAACGGAGTTTGGTAGATCGGGGTCAATGACCTGGTTGACTTTGTGTGAACAGTTGTTGACCTACGTTGAAAATCCTGACTTTGGACTCTGTATCAGCGAGGTAAGGGTGGAAACAGGATAGAAGATTGATTTTTTTTTTTATTTCATCTTTGACAAAGTCATCTTGACTGATGCTCCTCTTGTGAAACCGAGGCAGCAGCATGGGGCGACTCGTACAACTGGCAGATGGTGTGAAGGCCGTTCATGGGACTGGCTCGCATGGCATCTTTGTGGCCTCAAAATACACATTTTTTAACGCAGATACACAATAGTTGAGCTCAGAAAATCAACGTTTAACAAAAGGTGGTGGGAAACCAGAGATTAGATTGTACAATCATCTTTAGGCAAAGTTCAGTAATCGGTCTGAATTTGAATTAAGTACCGATAATTTACGAAAGTTTCTCCAATTAAAATTTACAGGACAATGTTGGACTAAATGGACTAAATAGACTCCGTCACGTGTTAACGAGTCACACTACAGGACTGTTCGCGCTCACTGCAGGAGCATCAGGCTAAATGGACTTGGCACGATGTAACCGAGCGATACAGTTTCAGTTCAACTTTCTGGTTTTGGGGGGGGGGGTTTGCGTTGTATTGTGGGAGCATTTTCTTGTAAATGTTGCCTTTTGCGTGTCAGAACGCAGACCTGTGCCATTACATCTGCGTTGTTGCCAATGCGGTTGATGTAAGATGGAGATTTGAAATGGGAAGCGGTCCTGTTGTCAAGTACTGAAAGCTATGTGAGTGGGGCTTTGTGGTTCACCTCGGATGCAGAAATGACTCTGGTCAAATGGTGTGTGTGTGTTTGTGTGTTTGCAGACTGATCTACAACAGGACCACACACAGCAGCTCGTCGCCGCCGGGTGTGGAAATCCGCGTCCCGGGGTTTGGACGGACCTATTCGGTGGAGTATCTGGACCCAAGCAAACGCAGTGTGGGTGAGTAAAACCAAACGGCTCGCAGTAAGAGCGAGTTGTCCTCACTATCTTGAGGTCTAAATTGACCAAAAGGAATCGGACTCCACTGAAGTGTCGTTCTCCTCTCCTGCATGTCTCCTAGGCATGTATTTCTTCAATATAGTGCAGGCAATGGTCGACTGGGGCTACACCAGAGATGATGACGTGAGAGGAGCTCCCTATGATTGGAGGAAAGCCCCCAGTAAGAAACCAGACACACACACACACATACACACACACACACACACACACAGAGTCTCTTTGGACATTTAACTGCAAGCGCACACGTAGTATTCGTCTACCTTCTTACTGGTTTTCAGTTCACTTTGTGCCCCATAATGATCTCATGAGTGTATAACATAAGACACTTGGTTCTTTGTCCTTGATACAAGACAGACTGCAAGTAAAATATATCAGCCGGTCTGTAACTGATCTATTACTAGAATGTGAAATATTCATCATCATCATCGTCATCAGCCACACATATTTCAACTGGTCCAGTGCCCTTTGAGCAGTAGTTCCCAAACTTTAACATAATGGATGATGAGGGGCCCATCCCACATGGGTCACACCATCTTGGTTTTGCATTACAATATATAAACTCTGTTTTCTTTCTAAAGTAAGTACATATTTTCACTCCACAGTAGACTATTTTTTTAAAATTTTTTGCAATAAAATTAACTTACTTTCTGTGCAAACAATTTATTTTCAGCAACATATTTAACAACAGGATCATAATCTTGTGAATATTATAATAGGAATATGTTCAGGGTGGGATGTTTCAAAGTCTTGTCAATTTTGTGGGATTTGGGGTTTGCACCCCCCTTGTAGCTTCCATCTCAAATCCAGCAAGGAATTAAACAAAGTGTTCCAATAAATTTCTTGAACTTCACTCCTGGGCCAAAGGGGGAATGTAGTTTTCTCATTTTCTTTCTTGTTCTTTTGTCTTACCAGATGAGAATAAGGAGTACTTCTTGGCGCTGCAAAAGATGATTGAGGAGATGGCGCACAAGGCCGGGGGGCCCGTGGTGATCATCGCTCACAGCATGGGAAACCTGTACACCCTGTACTTCCTCAACCAGCAGCCACAGGCCTGGAAAGACCGCTACATCAAAGATTTCATCTCTCTGGGAGCGCCGTGGGGGGGCGTGGCCAAGACCCTCCGTGTCATCATTTCCGGTAAGAGGTGGAGCGGGTCTGATGCGCTTTATGTTTTGTAATAGACAAATACGGTCGTCACCCAAAAATTCCAAAATGAAACAAAGTTTCACGAGAACTTAAACAATCTCCACAGAAATCAGTCTTCACTTGTATTTATGCCTCCGTATTGGAGGCAGGTTGTCTGTCCGTCGGTCCCATCCTTCAGAATGGTCACAGATTTAAAGGATCTGAGGCTACGGAACGTTATCACGCCATGTTCACTCAAGGTCCACTTTTGTTTTTGTTCATTTTCAAAGTTCATTTTGCCAAACTAAAAGCCCTCTGAGGTAAAGCATGTTCCCTTTTTTCCGGGGCCACTAATTGCTCCGCTACGGCCCCTGGCTAGTTGCTAACTTTGTCAGTCTGTTTCTACGTAGGTTTACCAGAACTATAAAAAGGCTGCAGCTCAGGACGAGGTTGATGACAATTAAGTGGCTGCTGGAAGAAACCCTATACAATTGGCTTAAATATGCTAAAATGCTTTATATAGCTTAGCTGAGCTACAGGAGATGCTGCTCTGTGAACAGGTAGACGAGTGCCGTTTAAAAGCACGTGATTTGGACAGCTTGTGTGGTGGAACGACGGGTCTCATCCGTACTTTGTTCCTTCATTTGATCACGCTGAAATGGAAAAAGGACGTTGACATCCGATCCTCAATTGGCTGTAAACGTTTCCCTGCTCTACCCGTACAACCTGCCACACTGGTGAACGGGATTGTACAACACACTGCACCGTGTATCTGTGTCTCACAGGACATTCACACACAGAACAGAGAACTGCTCCCCGCTGGTTTTGGGGTCTGAGGCTGAAAATTCCCAGCCAGGTTTTAGTTCTCCCTCAACAGTTTTGTTTGTCTACCCACAGGTGATAATAACCGCATCCCGGTGATCAGCTCACTGAAGGTTCGCTCCCAGCAACGTTCTGCTGTCTCCACCACCTGGTTGCTCCCCTATGCCAACTCCTGGCCCAAAGATAAGGTATGTGTGTGTTTGTGTGTTTGTTTTGGATGACACATTTTAGTTCAAAGAAAACTGAGAAAAGAAAACCTTTCTCCGACAAGTGAAGACATTCTGGCCGGCCCTGATTTTAGGACAGAACTTCAGAGGCCAGTTTGAGGTTTTACACTCGGCATCTGTCTTTTATCACAGCAATCACTTAACTGTCATCTGTAGCAACAGGCAACTGCTGCAATAACAGCTCAATGACAAAGAGCAACCAGCATGTTAACAGCTTAAGAACCAAGTACTTCTTTTGAAAGTTGGCAGAAAGGAGAGTGAGTATTGCACCTTTAGTCAAGTTGACCAAAGGACTTCTCTCGTGATGGCAAAAACAGCTTTTCAAGATAGCGCAACTCAATTATAAATGTATCTTCAATGAAGGTGAAGGGGAACCTGTTGAAATGGCACTGCCAGCGGTGATTATTAATGTAAATCCCAGCATGCTGGATTAATACAGAGCAACAAAAATGCACGTTTTCTTAGAATGAAACATTTTAGCTATCTTTTAAAAACTCCAGGATGGAAAAAATATATTTTAAATGAAAATGGTAAAACTCAAACAAGTAAAGAAACACTTTTTCCTCTCCGTCCATCCTCAGGTGTTTGTGCAGACACCCACCACCAACTACACTGTGCTGGACTTCAAGAGGCTCTACACAGACATCGACTTCGAGGACGGCTGGCAGATGCGGCAGGACACGGAGCCGCTGGTGGCCGACTTCACGCCGCCAGGCGTGGCCGTCCACTGCTTGTATGGCAGCGGCGTCGCCACGGCCGAGGCTTATAAGTACTCGGAAGACTTCCCCGACGTGGAGCCCACGGTGGTGCTGGGCGACGGGGACGGGACGGTGAACCTATGGAGCGCCGTCCAGTGCAGGCGGTGGGTGGGCCGGCAGAAGCAGCCGGTGACGTTGCTGGAACTCCCAGCCAACGAACACGTGGACATGCTGGTGAACTACACGACCGTGGCTTACATCAAGAAAGTGCTTTTATCCCCGTGATATCCACAGCAACACCCGCTGAGCTATTCAAACTACACACACACGCACACACACACACACAGAGGTGCCGACTCATCTCGCCTGTCTCTCTTAACACCAACTGCCAAATGTTTCCCTGTGCGCCTATGTTGTTTAGGAACAATTATTGGAATTGTGTGTTTTTAAATAATTTTATAGCTGTAATTTTACAAAGATGGCATTTTACGTTAGTTGCCTTTGGGTAAGCCTGTATACAAAGATGTTTATATTGGTCTGAGCTTTTAAATAACCCCCTGATTTGACCTAGTCAAAAATCTCATGCTACAGCACTGTGTTTGTATGGGCCACTTTCCAGAGTAATTAATCAAAGTTATGAATGTTGTGAAATGATTTCTGAACACTGTTGACTCTAATGTTGTTACGTTGAAAAGGAAAGATACTTTTTTATGGCTTTCTCAGTGTAACTATGTTGTTGTTGTTGTTGTTTTTTTGCATGCGGTCAAGTTGTAATCCCCTGATGGTCCAAGGGCTTTGTTTCAATTGTGTTGTGCATTTTTACATTTTAAAGTGGATTTTAGTCACGTGATGGTTAAACAAGAATAAATGGATAGAGTCCACTTACTGGCATACCTGCGGTTTAAATCAGACCTGCAAAATCAGGAGGGGTGAAAAAGGTGACAACGGGGAGGGCGCCGTCAATGACGCCTAATTTGCGGAATTGTGATGGACGGTGTAGGATGCGGGCACTATCCTGCGGGCACACGAACACACACACACACACACACAGCATGCACACATAAAGATGTTGTCTAAGAAATCATTTGCGTTGATGCAGGGGTTTGTCAGAATGAGACTCAGGTTTTTCCCTGGTGCTTGATTGCATATGATATGATTGCATATTACAAGGCATGTAATCTCAATCCCCCCATCATTATAACCTGAAAATGACAAAGACAGGGCTTTCTATATGCAACATTTGCTAGCCATCCTTGACTCCTTCCCACCTGAAACTAAACCGATTCTACATGACTGCCCATGATCTCACACACACACTTGAAGAAGTTAGTTACAGTTGTCCATCTTAGAGCTAAAGGCCTGGACGAGCTTTGACAGGGTGAAAGTGGTGAGGAGTTTGGAGATGAATTTGAGATGAGGACGCAGAGGTATTTGATATGTTCATAAAAGGTCAGTTGAGGATCAAAGGCAGAAGGCAGGCACACACCTAGAGAAAGGACCAGTCAGCCAAATCCCACCCGGTTCATTTCTAAAATGACAGAGCCACAATACAGAGGCCTACCTGATGGCCTTCGAGCGCACAAGTAAGAGGGAGGGCTGGCCCAACAAGACCTGAGCAGATCTCATTGGCCCGTTCCTTGTCCGCCCAGCCCAGCAAGCCTACCTTGACCTCCCTATGGACCCGGACAAGGAATATGCGGTTTTAAAAAAGGGAATCCTGGCAATGTACGGCTACAGTTTAGCAGCAAAAGCCCAGAGGTTCCATGACTGACACAAATGTATGACTTCGGTCAAGTAACCAAAGCTTGGCTGACTGGAGAAGCTAAGTGTCTTGGAGAGGATTGTGATAGACAAATACATGCGATCTCTACGCTATGAGGCCAAGAAAATGATGAATGATGCAATCAGATGACCTGGTTAGCTTGGTTGATAGCCAAAGGGTTACAGGTGATCTGCTGAAATCAACCCAAGCGGGCCCTGAGGTGAACCGGAGATCAAGGGAAGAGGTACCTAGGACTAGGACACCTGAACAATGGAGAGCCAGGCCACAAATCCTGGGACTGTCCGGGGAACCGTGCATGGATGCACAAAGCCGACTCATCGGGTGGAATACTCGCTCACTTGTTCCCCTCCTGTTAGGTGGAGGAAACATCACTAGTCCATATGATACCAGTCAAAGTGGATGGGAGAGATATAGAAGCGCTGGTAGGCTTGGGCAGTGTTGTGTCCCTCGTCCAAGCCCATCTTCTGGAACCATTAAATCCTGGGGAGTTGGTGCCGGTCTGCTGCGTACACGGAGACTCTAAAGAGTACCCTACGGGGGTCATCACACTCACTACAGTTGAGGGCAGCTTTCAGCTGAAAGTTGGGGTGGTTCCATTCCTTCCAGTCCCACTCCTGGTGGGTCGGGAGTGTCCACTATATCCCTGGCTGTGCCAGGAAAACCAGGGAAGGTTCCCAAGTACGAAGTTTGGGTCAAAATTGAAGTGCCAAGATAGAGAGCCCACTCCCACCAGTATGTTTGATCAGTAAGTGTGGCTAAAGTGGTGTGTGTAGCACTAGAAGAAAGAAAGAGCTCCCTGAGCTCCAAAGTAGACCCTAGACCACGTTTTTTTTGCCTTCTCATCAGGGCCGGCACTGATGGTGGGAAGGATGAAGCCTCCCTACTGCCAAATTTGAGGGGCCGGTTCGGAGCGGCCCAGTTGGAGGACGCTAATTGGATGTCTGCACACAGCGATGTCATGGAAAAAGAGGGGAAACTAGTGCCAGGTGTGGGTAAGCTAACCTTCCATTGTTTCATATTAAAAAATAAGCTGTTATTAAAGAGACCAAGGCCAGAAAATGAATTGGTTGGTTGTCCCAAAACAGTATATTTCAACAGTCTTGCACTTAGCCCACAGCCATGTTCTGGGGTCCACCTTGGGGTCCGCCTTAGAGTTGAGAAGACAAGGCAGCGGATTACAAGCCGGTTCCACTGGCCAGGCATGGACAATAGACTATTGTTGCACCTGCTTTGAGTGACAATTTTCTTTTGCCCCAAGCCTCATTTTAGGAGTCTCCTCATACCTCTCCCTATAACAGATTAATAGTGCCATTTTCCTGTATGTCTATGGACTATGTGTCCCCTCGTTAAATCGTCTAGAGGACACATATATTCTGGTAATCCTTGATTACGCAACAAGGTACCCTGAGGCCATTCCACTAATGGCGCGTTTCCTCCGAGCAGTACGGTATGGGTCGGGTCGGTACCCTTATATTTGTGTCTCCACTGCCAAAAGTTGAGAATGGTACCAAAAATCCAAACCGTACCGTACCACTTTTTGGGTACACTTCCGTTGGGATACCTGCCACAGTTGTTTGGTACCAAAGGGTGGAGCTAGACTTACTCCAGAACGTTGATTGGTTGAAAGAGTGTCGTCATTTGCACGTGCCGCAAGGGGAAAGACAACACACATGTAGCCTTTGCTCAAACAAAGATTGTCGTCTCCTTGTGACAAACAGCCAGATATCGAGAAGCAAGAACAGGATCGGCTGTATGTCCTCCATTGTTGTTTGCGGTTAGCTTTCAGTTTTTGCGCGATCTGCCGGCTCTCAAGATGAGACAACTTTGCACCTCTGTCTATTAACCTCAAACTGATGGGTTAGTTGAACGCTTTAACAAAACCTTTAAATCAATGTTGAAGAAGATAGTTGATAAAGATGGCTGTAGCTGGGACCAGCTTCTACCCTATGTCTCATCCACTGGCTCCTCCCCTTTTGAGCTGCTGTATGGGAGACAGCCCAGAGGCCTCCTTGACATCGCAAAAGAAGCCTGGGAAGAGCAACCAAGTCCCCATCGGAGCCTTGTTGAACATGTGGAGAAGATGCAGGCTCATATGAAAGATGTGTAGCCAATGGTGAGGGGGGCACATGGCGAGTGTACATTAGAGGGGCCCAACCTCAGGAGTTCCTACCAGGGAACAAAGTGCTCATCTTAATTCCCACCACTGGGCACAAGCTCTTGTGGTGTCTCCTGGCAAGGACCCTACGAGGTAGCAGAGAAGGTTGGTCCAGTCAACTACAAGGTATTTCAGCTGGGGCGACGCAAAACCACCCAAATCTAACATGTGAACCTTTTAAAAAAGTGCAGGTTCGACATGCCTGAGATGCGCTTCTGTGTTGTGGTTCCCCTGATGTGATCACCTCTTGCTGAAGTATTTCATGGTCCCGGCTTATCAAAAGCACAGCTACAACAAACCAGGGAGCTGGTCCAGCAGAATTTGGATGTGTTCTCTGCACAACCTGGGCACACATCAATTATTGAACATCATATTACCACGGAACCAGAACAGAAGGTAAAATCGCCCCCCTACAGGGTGGCTGGAGCAAGAAGGACAGCCATTGAACAAGATGTTGGCTCTAGAAGTGAAAGAAGAATCCTACAGTGAGTAGACCAGTGACTGATGGACAGGGTTTTAAAGCCACATTGTGAGTATGCAGCTGCATATCTAGAGGATGTAGTCATTCAAAGTGACACCTGGGAGAGCCTGGTAAAGCTGGCAGCTGACCTAGAACTTCTCCGGAAAGCCGGCTTAACAGCCAACCCCAAAAAGTGCAAGCTTGGTCTGGAGGAAGCCGAATATCTGCCTCAGAGGTAGTCATAGGGGCAGTACTCTCCCAGGAAGTTTTGAGGAACATTCCCATTATATATATATATATATATATATATATATATATATATATATACACACCAGTCAGAAACTCAAGAAAACAAAGATATTCCACGGTATAAGCTCTAGCCAGTAAAATGGGCATTGGAACGCCTCCGTTATTACCTCTGGGGACGCGACTTCACTCTGGTGACCGACCATGCTTCTCTAATCTGGATGGCCAATAAAAAAAAAGAGACTACTGCAAAGGTAGGAAGATGGTTCATCCCGTTACAGGAGTTTAACTTATGGTGGTTACTTCAAGGACAGATCTGAAGTTTTTGTCGACGAAAACTAGACTAAAACTAAGAAGGATTAAAATGACTAAAACGAAGACTAAATCAAAAATAGCTGCCAAAATCAACACTGCTCCATTAGAAGTAAATCCCGGTAAATCAGCTAGCGGCCAGGTCTGATTCCCTTAAATTCAATTTAGTTTGGCGAACACGCTCTGGAGATAAATATCTAGGTCTAGATATCTCAAGCTCAATTTTCTATCACATTTTTTGATTGGAATCACTGGATTTTCACAGGCACAAATGAGGATGCATCCATCTTAAAAGCTGTTCACGCTTAGTAAATAAATTACATATTTGTACTCCACAACAGTTGATCATTGAGATTAAATGAACACTATAACGGGAATGGCCTGTGTTAATGCCATTAAGGTACATTTTGAACCACTCTGCGAGGTTTCAATACTTATTAAAAGCCACAACTTCCTGTTGAGACTTTTGCATTTCGCCTGTACTCAAAAAAGACACAACGACCTTCCTGAACACTGATCACACCTCGTGATATTAGCACCGTCCCATGCAAAAGGAAGTACAAAAGTAGTTGCAACTTTATTCATATACAGTATTAAAATACAATTCATATTTTTAAAATATTTTCCAGAGCCTTAATCATCCTCTTCCTGCTCTTCCATGCTTTAAACTTTAAACATCGCTTCAAACATTCACACCGTAGTAAAGGCTGAGTAATAAAATTTCAGGGCTCCAGAGGGAAGCGGAAAGTCTTGTTTCCCGTCCTGCAGTGCAGCTCTACGCAGTCCAATCGCAGCAGAAATGGTCCCTCTTCGTGGTCATCAACCACTCTCTTAGCAGTCAAACAGAGACACAACACAAATCAGCTGGCCAAGCCACTCACTATTGAACTCCAGTTACTGAGTTTGATAGTCAGGGGTACTGCATCATGACTCTAGAACCCCACTGTTCATTAGGACATTTACACAGCTGTTGACCAATTTACTAGATGTCTAAATTGACAAAACAGCCTTTTTTTTTAAAAATGACAGAGGAACAGTCAAGATGTCCCCATACCTGCATCCCCTGAAGGCACTCCCCCATCTGTCCCGTCAAGTCTCCGACACACCAGGCCAGACTCACGTGGAAAGATGGTTCCTAGAAAACACAGCAGGGAACATTACTGCTTCAGGTTAGTCGATTTAAGAAAAAACATTAATACACAGTCATTCACTAACTGATGATTATTTAAACAGCATAGGAAAGACTGTACGGTGTATTTTGATGTTAAAACACACGTATCCCTTTTGCTTAAACCAACAAATCAAGACTGAGACAGAATAAATTCAAACAAGTCAAAAACAAAACAAATTGTAGCACTCTATTTGTAGTTTGTATCCATAAGGTTGAAATGCACTTATTGAAAGTCGCTTTGGATAAGTGTCAGCTAAATGACATGTCATGTAAAAGCCCTGCTCTAGACCTCAGAGGATAGTATGTGTTAATGTGTGGGTGAAAATGTGTTTATCAATGACCTTATAAAAAGTCTCCAGACGAAACTCCTTCATTGTTCTGTCCACTGCTTGGACCAGGTCCAACAACGGAGCATGACCAGTACACACTTCCATCCCCAGGAATGTCCTGGAGGGATCAACAGACCATAACAATATATGTACACATACGCACATGCATATATACACACATAATATATATATATATATATATCTCAAGCATGAAAACGGGTCAAGGGTGAAAAAGGTGAGAAGGATATTACGCCTCTAGGGGTTTTCAACTGGTTTTGTCCCAGGGATCATTTTTTGCGTACCGACGAGGGGGGGTGGGAATTGACAACAACTAATAGGGGACAAGTCATTAAATACTCGTCATGCATTATATTGCATTGCATATAATGTGTGCTGGTCAACTAGTCTAAAATTAATTTTAGACAAATTTTTGCGTAGTTAGTACTTAGTAGTTTTGCGTAGAGTGACAAATCGTACCAGCGTACTTTGAAGTCAAAATGCGTATCAGGTTGGCAGGTCAGCTTATTGATAGAACGGTGGACCACTTTACCTTCTGCCTCGTCAGTCCCCTCACCTCCTCCTACCTCCTCAAAAACGATAGCGTTAGCTAATAATTTTCCACCAGAGCTTTAGCTAGCTGGCCAACGTCGCGTTCTCTCCTGCTGTGTTAAATGGCTCAACTCATCAAGCTGTAGCTAACGTTAGCTAAGTCGATGTCAACAAAGCTCCTGGGTAACTTAACTTAGATAGGCCAGAAAAAATTACAATTATTGAAACCATCACTCACCCTGTTCGCAGTTCACTGAATATGAAATCCCCCCCCCCCAAGAAAACTCATCGAATCAACACGATTCACGTAAGTCACCTATTTTGGTTTCAAAACAGCAAATTTCACCAAAGGTAAGGGATTTTCATGCCTGATGTAGACATAGAAATATATATATATATATATATATATATATATAAATAAATGAACAAAGAGAAAGGGAGATGATCAAAGGCCGCCCATACCTCGTCCTCTCATCATTACAGTAGATCCTCAGTCGCCCTGCCAAACAAACAAACCTGGCAACAAGGAACACAGAAAGAACAGCATTTGCACCAATCGTAACCTTCGGATGTAATTTTTACATATTTTTAAGGTGATCTACTAGGATGCCGCTGCGAACACAGCTTTGCTCACCTTGGTTTCAGATAGTTATAACTACAATATAGTTATATTTAAGAATATATTACTGTGTTTTTCCCTTGTCCAATTCTTGCCTCTTGTTTCTTTTCTAAAACTCAATGGCCGGCTAACACCGGTGTATGTGTGTATGTCTGTGTAGGGAGGAGGCAACTGAAATACAGTCAAAATATCAGCTTTTCCTCTTGTGTACAGGTTTATTTGAGCGAACCTCTTGCAGTGCACCAGGCCGGCCCTGAGGCTACGGTTGAAGGGCTGGATCCAGTGGTGTCGGAGCACCACCGTCTGAGAGAGGCTGAGGTGGAGCTCCTCCTGCGGGGTCCAAACTGCCCCGCCGGCCCCGGCTAACGAGAGCAGCTCCTCCAATAGCTCCCCAAACTCCTCCTCGGGATGGTCTAACGTGCAGACACGAGGAGAGTAATCCAAATTGGGCAAAACATTTGGTAATTGATCGATTCATTAATTGAGTCATCAGCGGCAGTGTGTCAGTCTTACATGGTAGATAAACATAAGTGGCCCAGCTGCCTCTCTCATGCTTGAAGGAGCGGACGCGTCCGCCATGAAGAGAGCTGTCTTCAGTCGGGGAGCTCACATCCTCTGGAAACATGTCCAATAGGCAACCAGGAAGAGGCAGCCTGATGGAAACACAGCCCAATAAAGCATGATCCTTCAAAGTAACCAGTTTGAATAGATTTACCATCAATGGTTGGACGTTGTTCATTTTAGGACTTTATTAACTCGTGATCACACGCTGCAATAACAGGCATGGTGTAGTGTCTTCATATATCTGGTAAATCATGTTATACTCGGGATTCAGAAAGGAAGGGCACACACGCGCCGCACACACATATATACACACCTAGTTTTAGAAACCTGTTCCTCAATTTTGGGTTTCTTCCTCGCTGGGCTGACATTGTTACCACCATCTTGCTCTTGACACTTTGGAGACCCCCTTTTGTGTCGGTCGGTCGCCGCTTCACTGTCGTCCTCCGAGCTGCTGCTGCTGTAGCCGACCAACATCCTGGGACGAGTTTGTGACGTGTGCGGCGGGCATTACAATTATGACGTTAGGGCATAACGAATTGCGCCGAACGAACACAGAATAATTCACGTAGATGTTTAATTATATCATTTGTTTTGGTTTCGCCTTCCGCATTCCCCCTCAGGCAAACTTCGAACAACCGGCCTTCGTATCCTCCACGCAGTGCTTCGCTTCCGGTATAAACAGTCTGGTGTAACGGAAATATGTGTCCCATTGAAACACAGGTAGACATGGAATTATTTCCACTTTTAACATATTTGCCATTATTTGTGTGCAGTGCATAGATTTTTGTGTACTGCTAGGACTGAAAATATTCCCCGAAATAAAAAAAATATTTAAAAAAATGCATTTATACCGCAGCAAAAAAAAGGTAACAGGTTCAGGTGAAACGGGACGAAGATGCAATTCTGTCTAAAAGATAGTTTTGACTTAGAAACAGACCCATTTAATCTTTGGATCAAAATGAATTGTTCAGGTGATAAACGTTTGCACGAGTGTAACATCTAAGCCGTCATAAACGGTTCCGTATGTAAGTGTGTATGCGTGTGTTGCTGTAGTGTGTGTTGCGAGCCAGCCAATTAACTCATGGTTTATTCATGTTCCCGTGCGCGGGCAGGAGCTCAGAAGCTAGCCGATGGCTAGCTAGCAATTTATCACAAAATGACAACGTTTTCGCTAGCCGAGAGCATGTTATAGGATCCAAATAAACGTACACGTGAAATTAAAATACTTGTGTGAGTGATTACGGATGGGTGGGTAGCCGTGGGTAATTTTCGCCCATTTGAATGCACCGCAAACCCAATTTTCTTCCGGCCCTTAGAGCCACAGCACCCGAACAAGAGAGCATCCGAGCACCGTTTGCGGATGTGAAGAATGGACCCAGGTTAATGTTATTTGGGGGAGTAACCGGCAGCTAACCTACGGCAGACTTGCATTCCTCGGGGATACGAACAGGTTTTACTGGACGTACCAGGTGTGTACATACATAAGTGTGTCTTTACTCGCGCCACTCACTAACAAAGATGTCGCTGCAGCGGCTACTGCTAAGCTGTTATTTCCCCGTGGCGGGTCCGCTAGCGTTAGCTCTTTTCCGGTGCCCCCGCGGCTGCGTTAGCATATGGCTAGGCTAGGCTAGGTATCCTGGTTACAGTGATCTTTGCCCGCAGACGAAAACACGTTATAATCCGCCAACGCTCACTTTCTCTCTTTTTTTTTAAATCCGCGAATGGTTGAGCATTTAAAGATGAACACATCCGATTGTACGCTAACGTCTTGTGTCCATGTCTCTATGTTAATGAATGAGCTCTTGCTGTGCGACTCTGCATTCAGGGTGCACATCTTCAATTTGTTTACGTTTCATTGAATAGGGACGCTTTTATCGACGTCGCCCCGTGGAAACGTTACATATCATTGGTGTTTTGCGTGACTTTGTGCCTTCTGTGGTGATAGTGACTGATGTAAACACGCCGATGAGCGGAGGGGGAGAAGCAGCACCTGTTAATACTGACACACCTCTGGCGGTATTTAACTTTCAACGCCTCTTTTTACCGATGAGTTTACGCAGACAAATCATAACTCTCCTGGAGCTGGTGTGTCAAAAGGAGCAATCTGTTTCCACTTTGATCTTCTTTTGTTCCAGCCTGTTTTGTCAGTACTTTGGATCAGCTGGACACACTGTTGTTGTTGTGAGAAAACATTTTTTTGCCATTACTGATAAATTGACTTTGCTTGATTCCCTTTTTCTTTCATACAGGCCGCAGATGACGTGAAAGACCAGGATGGTCTGAGTCTGATAGCCACGCAGCCGTGCTCATCTGCATTACGCTGAATTCTATGTCACAGCCCCTTCATCAAGCACCCACGCCAGTTCTTCTCGCCACTTGCTATAATGGAGTGAGTTTTTTTTTCTCTTCTGCTTTTTTCCCCCCTTCCTACAACACACTCTGAAGCCTTCAGCCCATTACTTAAACATACTGCAATCTCCCCATTCTCACAACAGTTGGGCCACACCAGCTGCCAAACTGAATCCCTACACCCGGGCCCGCATGTCAGAGGGCTGGCAGCAGCATGCGGCCGCTCCACCTCCGGTCGTCCACACCATCCCCCCGGGGGCAGAGAGCGCCCTCGGCTGTGCAGTGTATGGCATTGTGCTGCAGCAGGACGCCACGTCTTTGCAGCAGCAGGCCCAGCATGGGCAGCACAGCCAGCAACACGGCGGGACTCCGCAGCACGGAGGCGGGCAGCATGGTCAGCAGCAGCACCCCGCCCAGGCCCAGCAGCCCTCCCTGCAGGTAGGGGCAGAGGGAGGACACAAGTGCGGGGCCTGTGGACACGACATCTCCCACCTGGCCAACCCGCACGAGCACCAGTGCATGGTGAACCAGGACAGGTCGTTCCAGTGCACCCAGTGCATGAAGATCTTCCACCAGGCGACGGACTTGCTGGAACACCAGTGCGTTCAGGTGGAGCAGAAGCCATTTGTGTGTGGGGTGTGTAAGATGGGCTTCTCCCTGCTCACCTCCTTAGCCCATCACCACACGTCCCACAACAGCACCAACCCGATGAAGTGTTCGATATGCGAGAAGACCTACCGGCCGGGCTCCTCCGGCAACGTCACGCCCAACTCCACTAACGCCCAGCAGCCCACCAGCGACGGGGCGTCGGCGAGCAGCAGCTTGTCCATCCTGCCCTTCCCGTCGTCGCGGGACCGGCCGTACAAATGCTCCGTCTGCCAGAAGGGCTTCAGGCACCTGTCGGAACTCACACGGCACGAGCGGGTGCACACGGGGGAGAAGCCCTTCAAGTGCGACACGTGCGACAAGGCCTTCAGCCAGTCGTCCCACCTGCAGCACCACCAGCGGACTCACAGCAGCGAGCGCCCGTTCAAGTGTGCCGTATGCGAGAAGAGCTTCAAGCATCGCTCCCACCTGGTGCGCCACATGTACGTGCACTCGGGCGAGCACCTGTTCAAGTGCAACCTGTGCGAGTTGCACTTCAAGGAGTCGTCCGAGCTCCTCCATCACCCCTGCCACCCGCAGGGCTCCCGCCCATTCCGCTGCGCGGCGTGCGGCAAGGGCTTCAAGCGGCCGTCGGACCTCCGGCAGCACGAGCGCACGCACTCGGAGGAGCGGCCCTTCCACTGCGACGAGTGCCAGATGAGCTTCAAGCAGCAGTACGCGCTGGTGCGCCACCGCCGCACGCACAAGGACCCGGGCGACCGGCCGTTCAAATGCAACTTGTGCGACAAGGGCTTCATGCAGCCCTCGCACCTCCTCTACCACCAGCACGTCCACGGCATGGACAACCTGTTCAAGTGCGCCTCGTGCCAGAAGGAGTTCAGCCAGTCGGGGGAGCTGCTCCGGCACAAGTGCGGCGAGCCGTCCAACTCGTCGCCGGACAAGCCCTACAAGTGCGACGTTTGTGGCAAGGGCTACAAGAAGAGCTCCACGCTGCAGCGTCACCAGAACTCCCACTGCCAGGAGAAGCCCCTGAAGTGCTCGCTGTGCGACCGCCGCTTCCTCTCCTCCTCGGAGTTCGTCCAGCACCGCTGCGACCCGTCGCGGGAAAAGCCGCTGAAGTGCCCCGAATGCGAGAAGCGCTTCAAGTACTCGTCGGACTTGAACCGCCACCGGCGGGTGCACACGGGGGAGAAGCCGTACAAATGCGACCACTGCAACAAGGGCTTCAAGCAGCGCGAGCACATGACCAAACACCAGAACACGCACTCCAGGGAGGGCCAGTTCAAGTGCGTTTGGTGCGGCGAGCGTTTCAGCGACTTGGGCTCTTTGCAGGATCACACGGTGCAGCACACCGCCGAAGGAGGGGACTACCCGGTGCCCCAGTGCTTATAAATGCTTTTAAAGACTTTGGAACAGACAGTCGCCCCTAACCTCCTGTCCTCTTGTCCATCCGTTGTAGGCTGTTCTCATTGCCTTCAGTCACACCAGGTGAACATCACATTGTTGTTGCTTTGCTAAGCTGCCCTGAGCATTTAAGTACTGTGACCATGTCATTCCCGAGCACCCGGAGCTACACTTTGCCTTTTCTTTTCCTGCTTATTTCCGCCTCTCGTTTTATTTTAATTTTTCTCAACCGGAGCAAGTACGTTTAAAGGTGTACTTAATGAATCCGTATCCATCTTAGCTGACTCGGACAGGGACTGTCTTTGCTGCTACAGGGGTTCTTTCCTTGTTTTTCTTGACTCCCTCTTCATGCCTGATGACATTGCTTGTCCTGTCCCTCTCTTGTTCTTCCTCTCACTTTTACTTGGTTTTGCTTGCTCCCCCTCCTCCTGTCGCTGTCAGCGGTGGTTTTGACTAAACCCCTCAGACACACACGTACTCACATTCGTTAAATCAGGTTCCTCCCCTGTCTCACCCGTCAATATAGACAAATATTAAAGAAAATATATAAATATATCTACTTCAAACAGATATAATGGGCATATCCCTGCATGTGCCAATGCTGCTGTTAATTTGTTTTGAATGTGTCCAATTTGGAACATTACAGTCCATCTCTCAACCTGTACATAGTGTGCGTGCGTGCGTGCCCGTATATATAGTCAAAGGTGTTTCTTAAAATCATGTGAGAACCGTTTTTGTATTCTTGCAATTTTCAACCACGTAAAATGTTTTTGACAGATGTCCTTATTTTTGAGTAGTTCATGTAATGATTGTATCTGTCTGTTGCAGGGAATCTCAAAGAGCAACGTGTGTGTGTGAGAAAATTCTTATTGTGTCAAACAGGGAACTTTAGACTGTAGAGAATTGCATTAGAAATGTTTACGCAGACCTGCGTCCCTTTTTTATACATTTTCTTTGTTTTTCATTCAGCTGTTTTTGCAGAAAGAGCCTGTGTTCAAAGTTTCAGATTTTTAAAAGGAATACAAACAATGTTTCTCCTGTTTCGTGCTGAGCTCCACTCTGTCACAACGGGCCTTCATTGGGTTTTTCTACCGGAGTGAATGAACTCCTTCTGAATGCTATGAGATTGTAGTTGCGCTTGAGGAGCCAAGCGGACACATTGGTTCACGTGATCGTGGTTCCTTTGGGTGCCGCATTGAATACAAATGAAGGAGGCCAAGGGGACTGTAGTGTTTCATTTTTATTCGGGCACTCACTTTTCGTTTTGTCTTTAGCCTTAAACACTTTCCCTTTCTCCTCTTTTGCTTTCTGTCCCTGTCCGTCATCATACGAGGTCAGGTGGTCACTCTCATTGGACACCATATTTTTTTTCTGAACCTGGCATTGTGAAATTGAGAACAACTTAAGGAAGTACTGTTTTTTTATGCTTTCTCATTTGTTTGTATTCTTTTTGTTATTAATCTATCAATTTGTATGAAAATGTGTATTCGGAGGAGAGACCAGGGCCCCGCTGAGGAAGGGAAGATGAGCTTGTTTTTTATTTTGAACATCTTGTTGCTCAGCTTCTATGATTGTTTTGTTTTTTCCAAAGCCAAATCACAGTCCAAACATGAATTCCTTAGTGGTAGTGTAAATGTGTAACCATACAACACACATAAGGAATCAATAAGGCTGGTTTCATATTTTCCAAAAAATACAAGTGCCCAAGAACTTGACGTCACCCGATGTGCACGATAATAGCAAAGATAATTGCTCATGCAGCAACGTTAACGGACAGTGAGGAACACGGCAAAGCATCTCCATCAATCCCAGGCTTTGATCAGTCAGGGAAAGCAGAGGAACGTCTTCTGTATAAGCACAAATAAAAATATTGTCTCTGACCTTCCCAGTTCCATTGCATAACCCCGTCAGACCCTGGTGTCTCCCACTCTGCATGCTTGCTGTGTTAGATCCTGTGTTCTGTCCCTGGGAGCTGGTGCCTCCTCCTCCTCCTCCTCCTCCTCCTCCTCGTCCCTTCCCAAGCCTTTTTTTCAAATTGTACTGTAGTCCATGTGAATGATGTTAGGAGAGGAAAGAAAAAGAAACGTGGTGCCGTACAGTATGTCTACATTCATGCTGAGATTATCTGTATGTATGTAGCATTTGATTACACAGCACTAACAAATAAAACTTTTTTTCATCTATAAATCCAGTTGAGTTCTGAAGAAGGAAATACATTGTTCTTGTTTGTCAACCTAAAAAATAAATACCCCCCAAAATTTGTATGAGAAACTGCACTGTAATTATCCGATTCTTACCAATGACAACCAAGTATCATATTGATAACATAATACGATGCCTGAAACATAATATGCAATGTTTTTTTATTTGGAGAGACCCATTCTTATTTTAAAAGTTTTTGACAAATGTGAAAATTGAATACGGATAAAATTGTCAAACGCTTTGACAGAAATTAAGCCTTCAACTTTGGCTCCTTTCACATCCTCCCCACTGGGGGGCGCTGTGGACCCCCACATCCCTCCTCTCCGCTCCGGCAGCCAGCGCCTCCACATCCGGGCGGCTCGCTCCTCTTCATTCGCAGGTCGCTTCGCTTCCCGTTGCCCTCTCGGCCACCGGGGAGGTCCGTGGCCGCAGAAGAAAAAGCCTCCAGATTCCCGGGCGTCTGGCACCGGGCTCCTCAGGCCCGTCCCACCCCCCACCCCACCGCACCGCACAGCCGGTCGCTCATGACGCGAGCCCCGCCGATGGTGGTGCCCGGCGCCGAGCGCTCCCCGTCGGTGCGACATCTCCGCGCGGAAGTAGCATCGCTGGCTAACGTTAGCTAACAACATCGATTTATCTGCTGCTCCACCCCCATCAATCCCATCCCCTCTACCCTCTCCCATCTCCCCTCTCCCTCCGTCGACCCCCCGCTACCGATCCATCTCATCAACATCTGATTCGTAGCTAACACTGGATCCCCTCTCCCCCTTCTCCCCCACCACGTCCCCCATCCTCGACCGTCCATCGGCCAGCGCAGGAAGCCTGCCGGTTCCCCCACTCAAGAGTTTTAGCCCGTGGGATTTTAAACCACCGACCCCCCCCCCCCCCCCCCCCCGCTCCTCCTCTGTGGCCTTTTAGGGGTTCAGTTTCCGCTCTACCTCAACGTCCCGATGCCTCCAAGCCCCTGTTTGTGATCCCAGCTGCATTCTCCCCCGTTCCATAAGACCCCACCGACATCAGCCCCGCTGTCTCTAACAACCCGACCAGGGGACACGGCACGGTGTACATCTCCGGTTCCGTACCCCGGGCAACCGGACGGATTTTGCGTGACACCGCCCCCGTGCCACGGGTCTCGCCATGCCTGGTCCGGTGGCCGGTAGCAAGTCCCGCGTGTACGCAGACGTCAATACCCTGAAGAGCCGGGAATACTGGGACTACGAGGCCCACGTGCCCAACTGGAAGTGAGGACGTTTCCGTTTGCTGCAGGTTGCTCTCGTTGCATGCGCGTGATGTCCGACCACAGCAGCTAATGGTCCCGTGCTGGCATGTGTGACAGATGTTAGGCACGTGGGACAGATGTTTGCATGTGTGACAGATGGGTGTCAATCATTGGACCCGTAGCTGTGAGGGTGTGATTAAAGATAACACAGTCTCCCAAAACCCCTTCGACCCCCCCCCTTACCTCTGCCTCAATCCCCATGCTCACCCAGTCTTGAGATCACAACCAGGACCCCCCCCCAGTCTTGATTGCAGTGACAAGTACATTCATCAACAAATCACTAGCTTCTTTGCATGTGGATGCTGAGATTGTTTTTGTCTTTCTCCTCACATGCTGTTGTCTCTCCGTTCCCATAGCAACCAGGAGGACTACCAGCTGGTCCGTAAACTGGGCAGAGGGAAATACAGCGAGGTGTTCGAGGCCGTCAACATCACCAACAACGACAAAGTGGTGGTCAAGATCTTGAAGGTGAGCGGTGGGATCCACTTAACCTGAATGTTCGGAGGCCTCCAGCCGTCGAAAATGAATTTCCCCGTAGTAGAACCTGACTTGTGTGACTTTTACATCTTGTTATTTTTTTGTTTTACTTTTTTAGCCGGTTAAGAAAAAGAAGATCAAGCGAGAGATCAAGATCCTGGAGAACTTGCGAGGTGGGACCAACATCATCCGGCTGGTGGACGCAGTCAAAGACCCAGTGGTAGGCTCGCTAGTGGCACGTCGGCCCAAAATGCTCCTCGCAAAAATTGAATAAAAGTGTCTTTCCTCTAAAGATTAAATCTTCTATATTGAGGAGTAATCACTTTAGAAAGCCTGTATTTTACACACTGTTGTTTAATCCTATTTTAAACACAAAACTACACGTATGTGATTACATTACATGTCATTTAGCTTTTATCCAAAGCGACGTACGATAAGTGCATTCAACCATAGGGTACAAACTCAGGAGAACAAGAAACAAGAAAGTGCAATTTCCTCAAATGTGATCATCTTGGAGGCAGAATTCCACCGGGTGCAACATTGAACTAGCGACTCTTCCCGTTGTCCTCGTGCACTTTGCTTTGCTCTCAGCTCTCCGTCATTTGACGGCTGTGTTTGAAGTGGCAACAATCTCCCCACATTTAGCCGGGACGTTTTCCAAACCCCTGTCTTTTAGGGACACAGTGGTGGTCCTCTGCAGGGTGGATGTAGCCTAGCAGTTAATTGCGTTAAAATATTTTATTGGATTAATCGCGGCCACAATAATCTCATAGATCAATGTGTTAACTTTGACAGTCCTAATTATTAAATACACCGTTTTTTGACGGTGTGCTTGGAATTAAGTAGCAACAGGGCGACTATCTTTCCTTACGTCCAGTTCATGTGCAGGTCACGACCCCGCCGGGGCCTTTTCAGATACGCGGCCATTCGGTCACCGTCCTTGTGTTTGACTCATGTCGTCTCCTCTCTTCTCTCGTCTCTTTGTGGCGGCGGCACAGTCCAGGACTCCGGCGCTCGTCTTTGAATGCATCAATAACACAGACTTCAAGGTACAGTGGCCGCCTCTCGCAATCATTCAGTCATTACTTAATCCGTGAAGGAGGCAGCAGCTTTCTCTTTTTCGTTTCAAATTAAATCCTGACAAAAATGCTTTTACCTGCAGGAGTTGTACCAGAAGTTGACAGATTATGATATCCGTTTCTATATGTATGAACTACTCAAGGTGAGTCTTTTGACTTCTTCCTCCCCTCCTTTTTTTTCCCCCTTTATTTTAAAAATAAGTGGCATCTCATCTTCTGAATGAGACATTTTCCCTTCTGTCTCTATTTTGGGTTCTGGGATCACACAAATGTATACTCATATTATGAGTGTGTGTGTGTGTGTGTGTGTGTGTGTGTGTGTGTGCGTGTGTGCGCGTGTGTGTGTGTGCGTGTGTGTGCGCGTGTGTGCGCGCGCGTGCAGGCTCTGGACTACTGTCACAGTATGGGAATCATGCACCGCGACGTCAAACCCCACAATGTGATGATCGACCACCAGTTGAGAAAGGTAGCTGGTGCCCTAAATAGTCCTGTTTTCATGTTCTTGTCTTCACACACCGCATTCTCTCTCTCACTCACAGACACTGACTTTTGATGTATATATATTGTTTTGCTCTCTCTCCATTGTATCATTCCCCCTTTGTTGTATGTTCATATTCTCCCCAATTTGGAAAGGTGATTATTGTTGCTTTATAATTGGCAGTCAGAATACTTTCCATCAGTCTTGGCAGCCATCATATCTACCTAGTGGTTGGTGCTGCTATAGCTCGTTTTTATTATTGTCTTTACAGCATCAAATCTTGCTATATTGTCCAAGAAAGCATTATGCATTTCCTGCATTCTACAAATTAAAGCAGATGTGGATTATGCCCACAGAGATTCATAACACACCCCTTTAACTGTGCCATTCTCCAACTAAACAGTTAATTAAACCGTTAAGCTGGAGGTTTTTTCTCCTCTTTTTGAGAGACGTTCTGTGAAGATGAAGGACGATGACTTGTGTGTTCCCACAGCTACGCCTTATAGACTGGGGTTTGGCAGAGTTCTACCACCCATCCCAGGAGTACAACGTCCGGGTGGCCTCGCGTTACTTCAAAGGCCCCGAACTCCTGGTGGACTACCAAGTAAAACAAACCCACACCGAAACCCAGCCGATGCCTTTTTAAACAACTTTCAGAAATATAAGAGAAGAACACACGGCAGAGAAAGCTTTTTCGTCCGCACACATGGATGATACTGATGTCTGTGTTTTCATCATCGGCAGTGCTGTTTGATGATCCTGTGTTTCAGATGTACGATTACAGCCTGGACATGTGGAGCTTGGGCTGCATGCTGGCCAGTATGATATTTCAGAAAGAGCCCTTCTTCCACGGACAGGACAACTACGACCAGGTGCGTTATTGAGAAGGATCTCTTCACTTATCAAGTGTTCAGTTCAAACAAGAGTATACAACTGCATAAAGGGTATTTCATAAATACATGTAATTATTCCTTTGAATTCACAATACATTGAATGTGATGTGACAAAAGCAGGTAGTGTTTGATGGCTTGCTCCTCAGCTCGCACAAGGCCTCTGGTGTCTGTTCCGACAGGTGGACTGCCGGTCCAACAGAACAAGAGCCTTTTGAGGGGTGGGGGGTGGGGGCGGGGAAACCATGTCATAATATTTCAAATGTTCTCATTTCAGCTGGTGCGAATCGCCAAGGTCCTTGGGACGGATGAGCTGTTTGGTTACCTGCGCAAATACCACATTGAACTGGACCCGCGCTTCAAAGACCTGCTGGGACAGTAAGTCCTCTCCGACTCTGCCGCCTTGTGGTCCCAACAGACCCCTCACACTTTCCTGCAGTTTACAATATTACAGACATGTGCTGTGTACATATTATATATATATATAGAATACAGGTTAAAAAAAGAACAGTTTTAGCATAAAATAGTTCAAATAAGCAACTCTCTGAATATGGTGGTACTTTTACTGTAACAGTGTGTGATGGTTTTTGAACAGTGGACGATCTACAGCAAATAACTGCAAAACACTTAATTTAAATATGCACAGGCGGCATTAGGGGGAAATGTTAAAGTGCTAATTGGCGTGTGTGTGTGTGTGTGTGCAGGCAGAGCAGGAAGCGCTGGGAACAGTTTGTGCAGACGGAGAACCAGCACCTGGTGAGTCCTGAAGCTCTGGACCTGCTGGACAAGCTGCTACGTTACGACCACCAACAGAGGCTGACGGCCACGGAGGCCATGGAGCAGCCCTACTTCTGTAAGCGAGACGCGCACGTTGGGGGCGTTGTTGCAGGACTTGTAGCATTGAGATGTAAAGAAGGCAGATGGCAGTTGGGAGTGACCGTGGCATATTCCCCCTCATTCCCACCGCGGTGGCTCCAAGTAGTTTCCGAGTCTGTCGTCATACATGCAAACAAGCAAGGGGCGTCTAACATTAGGCCCAAGCGTCTCGCGGTCCTTTCCTCCACGGAAACATCTCTACTGCACACTTCAAGTCTCGTTTAGAAGAGTCCTGAGCACTAAAGTTTGTTCCTCTCTCCTCTCGCAGACCCGATAATAAAGGAGCAGTCTCTGTCAAACTCTGACAATAACATGGTAACCAGTGGCAACACTACGGCACGATGAAACGCAGGTAATGGTTAGAAACATGTATTCTTCTCCCATCAACACCACTATACGCTTTTTTTCACGTTACAGGACTTTAATTTATTCACGTTTTGAAGGGACCGACAAGTAGCGTTAAAAACTGTGGCACGGCCCGTTAGTACCACATCCGAAAAACCAAAGGCCACTTATCTGAAACCCGCCTGGAGTTGTTGGAGTCCAGCGACAGAAGGAAGACTTTTCCGTAAAATGTTGTGTTTCTGAAACGGTTTTCCATCTTTCCTCCCACCAGATGACGATGATGAAGAAGAAGAAGAGGAGGAACAAGAAGAAGAAGATGATGATGTTACCTCAGTTTTGTACCCAGTTGTGATATTAACTGTGTACAGTGACAATGGATCAAAGTAACTCGGACCAGTTCCACTCTTCACAGATATGTTCATACACACACACACACACACACACACACTTTTAAAGGTCAGTCACTCCTCCTCGTCTTCCTCTTCTCGCTCCGTCGTCCCTCCTTTATATAATCTCCAGATTGTTTCAATCAGCAAGGAGAACCCCCCCCTCCCCCCGCCTGTCTGCCCCCCCCTCATCGTCCCCCGTCCTGTGTCCCCCAACAGACAGACGTCTACTGCTCCATTTCTGACAGTGGCACGGTGGACTCTCTAGAATGATGATAATATTAATGAAAAATAAATGATTTTTATTTAGATGACGTCTACCTGTGTCAAGAGGGAGTTATTGCTAGTTCTTTTTTTCTTTTTTACAGTACGATATTATTTTGTATTTTTGGACGAAGACACATTTTCTTGATGTGTAATCATACGAATTCATACCGATCACCTGACTTCACAATCTGATAACACACTTAAGGACCCACACTGGACACTAAACCTTTAACTAAACATGTTCAAAATGACGAGTTTGATGTGAACACAGAGCGATGGACTCTAAGCAAACGGATGGTAGCGTGTCAGTGAGGGTTGTTGTGAGTTGTGTAAAGCTGCCACAACCAGTTTGCTGTCTCTCCTTTTTGCTTCCAAAAGCTCAGGATAGGTGCTTCAGGCAGAAGACCAGACCGAAGTCAAACAAAGAGCCATTTCCTGCAGGAGGTGGTGGGGACCAAAAGAGAGCAATACTGGACTTGCATTTAACTCCAAATATGTTGCTTCATAACTGCTGTATGTTTAACTCAACTGAAGTTCTTGCCATTTCAACCCCAATTCTTTGATGTCGCAGTATGCTAAAATTGTTGAGCTATTTATTTTCTAACTAACAGGTTGCTGTTAGGTTGCAGGTTGCTGCAACACTTGTGTCACACAAGTGTTGCATTTAGAAATGACACCTCTGTAATAACGTGATTATGCTGAGCTAATAGTTTTATCACATGAATTTGAATACTCTATTTCCATTCCAGGTCAGCATTAAACATATAATGGGTTATGTATAATCTTGAAACAAAAGAGAATGTTGGGAACATAATTTCAGCCATACAATATGGAAAATACCTTTTGTTCCTGATTAAGTTATCAACCAATTAATGTTAACATTTTCTCATCCAAATATTGCATGGATAAGGCCACCGTTACAGTTTTATTACAATATCTTTACCAAATTTTTTTAACAAGTTGCTACCTTTAAATGTTTTCTCCGTCTTTCCCCCGTTTAATAATTGTCATAATTTTCCCCCCGTGCCGGTTTGGACTCCTGCCGGTGCGTTGCAGCGCTTGTTGGAGTGTGGGAAAAAGGACACTCAATTTGTCTCATTAGTTCTTGACTGACAATTTCATTTGTCACATGACTGCTTGTTGTTTATTTTATTATGTGGTGCTTGCCGCTGTGCAGGTTATAATTAACTACGTTGTTCAACGTAGTTGTCTTTCACAGGTCACTAAACACTTGTGCGTGCGTGTGAGTGTGTGTTTGCGTATGTGGGTGTGTGTGTGAGTGTGGTATCCAATGTCGCCCTGTACAGAAACCAGAGCTTCAGCTTCCTCTGTTCTACAACCTGACTCCTTGCTCAGATTCTTGGTGCACACACACACACACACACACACACATAGAAGCAGATGTATATGGATTTGCATGGACATCCCCTGTTCACAACAAACGCGCACACATACACACGGGTAGCTCTGTTTTCTGTGAGCTGTGGTTTCCTCAGTATCAGTATCTTGTCTGCAGAATAATGATTCTGTAAAGAAATGTAACTTCTGGACATTGTAGTCAGTAGCTTTCCATCGGACCACCTTTCGTTCGGCTGTGATACTTTCGCACACGACTGCGTGCACACTACAGCCAACAGTGTTCACTCTCGAACACACGAGATGTTGCACGGGAGCTTTGAATCAAGTCTGGCAAAGATTTAGTAGCTGTTTGTTTCATTGTTCACTTACATTTTTTCCTTATGATATGATCGTGTAGATTAAAGTATTGGCGACACATTTGAGGCGTCTTCACTGCAGAGATAATGTCTGCTCCACTCCCAATTGGTCCCGCTTTGACAACGACACCCCCAGGGCCCAACCCATTACTCTCTCAAAGGAAAGGGTGCACATTGCATCCCATGGCAGAGCCCTCAAGGTGTGTAAATGTTTCAAGAAGACCACCTGAACCAGGTCATTGATGGGCTTTCTTTGGGCATCTTCAAAGTTGCTTGTGGAATGCCTCTGTGAACCTCAGCTTTTTGCATATGAGACCCTTCATGACCAGGACAATGCGCCATTGTTGCCTTCAGCCTTTGCGTTTTATAGCAAGCTTCTGGGTGTCGTCTTGACCTCACCTTCACCTCTGGCCTGGAACTTTTTTCTTTAAGCGCTCCAGCGAAACGCCAGCCAACTGTATGTTTCTCTCGCTTCCCATCTGTGCCGTCTGAATAAAATGTACGAAAGGTCTATTTCTGCCGTGAGCCAGTTCCGGTGCTAATTCACCACATAACAATGTATTTGTATAACATAATTGTATAGTGCTCAGCTTTTAACTGAGGAACGTGCTGAAAGGATGGAACCTGTTTGGACCCTTATTTTGCTCTTCACAGAGCCAACTTCCAAAAATATATATTTTCTTTATCCCTTGAAGAGTATTCGTATACTATTTCGGAACCAACATAAGTGTTCTTGGTTTGAAGGGGGCGGGGCTCTGTTGGAAACGTGCACCAATCATCTTTCGTCAGCATTTGAATCCTCTAATGATGTTTGTTTAGCTACTATTTGTGTCGGTCATAGTCTTTAAAGGAATATATACCTGCATAACCTTTGTTACCTATGAAAAATGAATACAGGATTCAAGCGTGCAGTTATAATTGTTTAATCAATGACTTCTTAAAACTTTTTTTTATTGCAGGAAATTCACAATATCACGCTGCATGCAAAGAGTTCAAGAATTTAGATGTTCTCAGTTTTATCAATAAACAACACTCAAATGCAACAAACATTTCCGAAACAAACAAATATAAGAGGAGTAGGCAGCTCAACGAAATATAAATCCTCTAGTCTCTCCAGAGGATCTGAGGGAACAATATGTCATTTGTGAAATTTCTAGTTTCAGTCATTTTAGGCGGTAAAAAAAAAATCTTGAGGAAGAGCGATAACGCCACCCTCTCCTGTCAGGGAGCAGGTCAAGCGAAGGTCGTCCTCCAACGTCCTCGGTCACGCGGCTACCTGTACGAATAGGAATGATCTTTGTGACCTTTCCCATCGGAGGGGTGATGATCTCCCGTGTCCCTGTGAGAGTCGTACCTTGGTGGGTAGCGGTGGGCTCGGGCTCCGTTAGTCAGCGCACCCGTTTTATGCTGCGCTTGGATCTGAGGCAACTAGGGACGCATTTCTTCTCCGACTTGGTGGCGGGCGACGCGGGGGCCGGGGCGGCGGGGCCTTGCTTCCTGGGTAGAGAAAGAGAGAAACCAGACACGGTAATGAGAGGAGGAAGTGTGATTGAGTGTTTGTTCTGGCAGTGACACGAGACTATTTAATTATTTACTCTGGACTCCTGTGGCCTCGAACCGCCGGTGTGATCAGAGTCCGGTTTGGGGCGGAAGATACCGGCACAAATTATTATCCTCCGTTGACGCATCAATAATGAATTTGCTGATTAGTCATCAGCTCGATGGATGCTTGTGCCCTCAATCATGTACACCAGAAGAATTTTTAAAAAGACGACACAGAAGTATTCTGAAATAAACATTACTAATCTAGGTTTCAACTTCCACATCTACTGATCACTTCAGTGTGTGTTCATATAGTGATCTAGTGCAGGGGTCTCAAACTCGCGGCCCGCGGGCCAATTGCGGCCCTCGGGACGATATTTTGTGGCCCCATCCTTAATATGAAAGTGTAGTGTTAGTGCGGCCCGCAAGTTTTATACTGTAACCCCACTGTCAGCTGCTGTGTGGGACATGTTATGATGTTCTGGTTTCCTACTGTGTGCTTGTCCAGTGAACGTGGCATGCATGTGACTGACATGGGGGGCGGGTCGTGTGTGTCGGCCGAGGTGCAGAGAGCAGGAGGGTGAAATTCAGTTTCCTGCCCTCTTTCGCGCAGGTGATCATGTGACTAACCGTTAGCATCGCTCGTTTAATAAAGTTTTCCTTTACGACTCACACTAACAACACATGAAGCATCTGACGTCACCGACGAGCGTCTCCGTCCATTACTACGCAGCTTCGATTCACGTAACTTCACGTTTGGCTATAAAGGAATTCCACGGTCACATGACCTTAGGTCTCCCCCGCTGAGTTAAAGGAGGACTAGTGTTGTAGTCTCATTCGGACCGATCCCCCAGGGTGGGGTTCAATGACTGCTTTTGAAAGCGAGTGTTAAGTTGTGTTATTGTCGACCATGCCGTTCGGACGCTAGTCTGGCCCGCGTTCGGTTGAAGTGGGCTGCATCTGGCCCGCAGCTGATTTGAGTTTGAGACCCCTGATCTAGTGAATTTAAAGTGGTTTGTGGAAAAACTGAAAAAAACTGCCAGATGAAACTAAATTGGACCCCTTCTTAATAAAGCAGTTTTATATTACAATATGCTTTACCTAATTTTCTATGTTTTGACTATCCGAGAGGTACACATTGTATTTTTATGTTGTTTAATACAGTTTTATAGCCCCGCTGGCGAGCTACCATCGGTCCAGCAATGATGGTTAATTTATTGTTCCAAAACTTTGGCCCAGATGGAAATATCTAACCGGTGAATTGCAATGGAAGTTTGGTACAGATATTTGGGGCCCCTAGTGGGTAAAGCCCAATGACTTTGGCGACATCTTGACTTTGCCTATGGTGCTACAAGCCGGTCAACAGGCTCACTCATCCAGAATCTCAACCCCTCCAACGGATGTATGGCGATTGTATTTTCCTCCGGCGCCAGCAGCAAGTCGACCATCCGCTTTGTCCAATTCCTTTGTGAACAAATACCTGTGAAACCAGCGGCCTCGGCTCTGCTTTTGTGCTTGCCCCCAACGATGAAACGTTAGCATGCTAACATGCTAAGCTGAGATGGTGACATGATGATGACACTAACCACTACGAATCAAGATATGTAACGACGTACTGCACCAGTTACTGGCAACAAGCCAGAGGTCACCGTAGCCGCTTCGTTCCTCACCTCACAGCGGGGGCGGCGGAACTGGTTGCAGCAGCTTCTCCGTTCCTGACCTGCTTCATCACCTTCAGCATGTGACAGATCTGTCTCAGGCTCATCCTCGGAGCGTGGAGGGCCAGGCGGGGCCGCGGGGCGAGGCGAGGGCCCCGCTGTGTGAAGAGAAGCAGATAGTTGGCCTGTCCGGGTCCTCTGCCGAACAGCTGCAGGGGCTGAGCACTGCTATAGCAGGATGCAAACTGGGGGCCGGGGGGGAAGTGAGAAGTGAGACATTTGTCTTGAGTTGCGGAAGAGATGGATCACAGATATACTGTACATGCATACATACTTCATTCCAATATACAATACATCCATGTACACACACACATCCGCACAGTACATGTATACTGTAATCAGTGAATAACAAATGAGGGAGCTGTTGCCGTGGGCTGCGCCTTACAGCCTGAATTCTGAATTGTGGGTGCGGAGATAGGGTGAACTAAAATGTTTGGAGATTCAAGCGGTAATTATTTTAACTTTTTTCAAGATCCCTCTATTTTCTCAAGGTGTTAAAAAGCAGTATGCCTCAGTGCGTTTTTTCATGTGGACCTGATCCTCTTGTGCACAACTCAAATGCCTTGACATGTATTTTAGATAAATATTGTATTTCCAGTTCATGTTCAACGAGGGAATACATGATCCATGCTGAACGTGTTCTCTTTATACCGCCCATAAAGATGTTTTACACAACATTTATTACTCAAAATAATTATTGAGACAAAATAATTCAAATTCACACAGAATCACACAGTGATATTAGCCTCCCAATATGTTACTGGAGCATAATAGATGCTGTAGCTGGATATGGGCTCTGCAGCCTAATACAAAGGCACCATGTGACCAGCTCCAGTCTCAGCTGTGTGCCGCTGTCTTTCACACTTCAAATGTCACACTCCTACACACACTAACACAGAACCTACAGCATTTTAATTAGTTTCTGGGTCGCTGTCGTCCTCGCAGCGACCTGATCATCCTCTCAGTCTGAAACCCGAAACACGCACACACGAACATGCACACGCAGAGGAGTGATCACACAATGACGATTAAACTGTGCAGATGTATTTACAGTAACAACGTTTGATCGTGCACATTTTCCCACCAACGCTTTACTAGTTGCTAGTTTTTACACACACCGATTTTCACACAGATGGACACAATAGTTTTAGTTTTAAATAAAAGAGAAAACACAACTTTTTTCATACTAAATATTAATATCAATAACACATTTCACCAATTCAACTGGTTTGTATACTTCAGGAATGACACAGCACTTACTAGCAAAGAAGACACAAAGTTTGAGTTGACACGCGCACACAAATACATACAAACAACCCAACTCCTCTTCTTGTGAGGTCACTTTTAAATAAAGCATTTACAAGCCTTTAGTCTGAACTCTGTCTCAAAGCGACCTCACTTTTCAAGTCTGTTTTCTGTTCCGTTTTCACAAAGATAGACAAGTATTCCCCCCCCCCACACACACACACACACAGACACACACACAGCACGCAGATACTTACAGGGACGACAGTAGCCATCTTTATGCTCCGGGGTAGAGAAATGACTATCCCAATAGGAACCGCTGCCTTCTTATAGATGTTGACACAACGATGGGCCAATCACCCTTAAGAAGACAAAGTGACCTGACCTACTTTTGACATGCTGACACACACACACACACACACACACACACACACACACACACACACACATTTTTCCTCAGGTTACACGACATTGAAACGCAGTCTGTTGTTAAGGACTCTTTTGTAATGCGTGTAAAAGTTAGGGGGGGGGGTTGCATGATAGCTCAGAGACAGCAGGGGGACTGTGAGGACAGACGGATGTCTGGAGTGAAGAGAGCGATGGAAGCTGCTGTCACAGTGTAGGGTGACGTGCCAGAACAGCGAGATCTTCAATCTGCACAACATCTCTCATGCTACTGTGTAGTTCATGAAGGACGAGGAAACAGGAAAAGGGTGAACTGCCGACACATCGAGCAGTACCAACTCAACGCCTCCAAACATTAGCCACAGACAGACACAGACTTGTCTTTTGACTGTAAGAAGATGCTGAACAGCAGGCATAACAATGATGCAAAACACAACTGCAATGCACTTAAATATAAATATACATACATATATACATTTGCTCCACCTGTCAAGAGCAACAGCATGCAAAAACATGTATATGCATATAAAGATGTAAAAATAACATGATGACTCACCTAGCTGTACGAATGCAAAGCTGAGAGAAGAAGGGTGTGAGAGAACATTTTCTGCTGAGTACTCTGCCTGTGTTTGGGTGTTGCATCGTCTGCAGAAAAAGAAACACCAAATGGGATTTTGTCATGTGTTTCATGTTGTCTCACCATCACTAACTCTCTTAAATCCCCTCTGCTGAGGTGTTTGCCACATCCTCCATCACCCGCATCACCATGTTTTACTGCACACGGCCCATGCTGAGGTCCCGCGCTGCCCTCTGCTGTTCGCTGCACCCCCCTTGTCACGCCTCGTCCAGGAAACTAAGTACTTTTTATTATTTACCTCAGATTTCACTGTGTCCTGTTTCACTCTGTCAATCAGATTACATTACAAGTCATTTTAGCTGACGCCTTTATTCAAAATGACGTACATTTCATTTTTAAACCATCGTTTTTCACATTTTGCACAGGGAGCAATTAGGGGTTTGGTATCTTGCTCAGGGACACGGGACATGGAGCAGCCAGGGTTCGAACCCGCCAACCTTGCAGTTCCCGGCGCACTCTCTCTACTCCATGTGTCCCCATGGTTCCCTCTCCCTCCAACCGTCTTGACGTCCCTCATGTCTTCTCAGTGCGCTGATTGTGGCCGCCTTCCCAACTGTGGCCACCTGCACAGCAAAATTCAGTTTGAGTTAATTTTCCGGTGTTAGGCAAAAGTGTTGAAGTGAGTTGAAATCACACTGCAAAAAGATTGGGACATTATAAACACCAGCTTAAAGGCCGTGAACTCTGCCTCAAACAGAGAACAATTATTGTTTTGTCTTATTTTACTGCATGTATGTGAGTGGTGTTGTATGCGGACTCCAGTGGGCCGGTGAATGACTGCCTCATTCTTTATTGATAAGACAAATGAGGCCTTTAACCTCCTTATAGGATTTTAAAATGTGGTGACACTTTCTATGACGCCCATGTCTACGATGACCTTTGACGTATACTAAAAGCATTTCATAATGATGTATTCAAGGTCAGGAATCACAAAGCTTCATAAGTGCTTTGTAAGGTGTTTTTTTGAAAGAGTCACTTTTGTTAATCATACGTTTACATGAATTCATCTTTTTATTTTGTGTCAATTGAATGTAAAGAGTGAGTTAAGTTGTCCTAGTATCAATTTTGAAATTGAAAAGAATGCCAGCTGGTGACCAACAAATATGAGGTATTATATGTCTCCTACAAGTAATAAAAAATGCTATAACATATGTTATGATGGTTATGCTGAGTGATTACGATTATACAGTGTCATAAAAAAGATTATTATTGTTATTGCCGGAGCTTAGGTCGACGATGCATTATATGAAGAATTTTAGATGACTGGAGGCAACGTGGTCTGATACAGATGTGTTATAGGTGAGGGATGTGCTGTTAATGGCTAAATGAAGGTGAAATAAATCCATCTAAAAGTGACGTCTGAACCATTGTAAGAAATAGAAACTGTTTAACTAACTGCAAGACAACAATACATTTTCCCCTGACTGTTTAAGTAAGCTAACATTAGAAATTGACATCCCTTTCTCTTTTTTCACACCACATCGCATACTCTAAAACACGCGGCCCCCCGAGGGCGCTCGTGCACAGTTGCTCGGTCATCTTTAGCAGTCAAACTAGTTTTTTTTAATCGTTGGAATGTTATTCCTAAGGCGATGTTTTATGTGTCAGTTGGTTAGTCATTATCTCCATTAATTCGCGCATTATTATTATTATTTTCTATAGGGGCTCAGCTGCGGGGAGGAGTAGTTCCGAGATCACGTGCCCCAGATGAGCTCATCTGCCAGGTCAACATAATGTTGAGAAAGGCGCATAAACAAAAGCACACTCTCGCTTGCTTAAGAGAAGGTACTGTAGAGCCAATCATACGCTACACGTGATGCCTTTAAAATACCAATAACTAAATAGTAGAGAAACAATTCTGATGAATCCGTCGGTGACGCAAAAGTAGTTTTTGTTACTTTAAGTGTTGAGGTACTGCTATACAAAGGTCAGGATTATGTAAAGTGCAATATTTGTTTATAATTTGAATCAATTTATTATAGATTCCTATAAATTCCTTCCCCTAAGGGCATTGGCCTGATCCCATCCACCAAGGAAGTGATGACAGACTACGTGCCAGTTATTATGTTTTATTCCACTCTTTATTTGACGTCCACAATGAGGGTCGAGTTTAATAATCCGCGTTGAGACGTGTTCATCTGTTAATAAAATGTCGTTAAATTATGAGATTTGTATCGGTTTTCTCTTATAGCAGACTCCAGGCTCCAAGAATCTTACGGTCGCCCGCAGAGTTTTCCTTTGTTTCTCCAAAGCAACAGGTGCATCTCGACGTAATGCCGCATTCATGGAACATGGGGAAACCTGTAGGTTTTGACAGCCGTAAATCAAACTCGTCAATTCCCAGCTTTCCCAACCTGAAAACTTGTTTTGGAAACACACAATTTTTATTTAAAAATAGATAGCGACCTTCCGTTTCGGCACATTATTCGGGCTTTCCGAGTTTCAAAACTACTGAAGGCTGCGGGCAACGTTAATAACTTGTATCTACGATATCTTTGGAGTATGGGAACGCCTCACAAACCACGCCCCTCGCCATTTAGACTTTTAGTGCCCCGAGGTGTCATCGGCAAAGTTGGACTCTCAGGCCAGTTGTCAGGTCGACGGCCCTCCGTGGAGGTCTGTGTTCCCCCCCCCCCCCCGCTCCCACCCCGTGTTCAGCTCTCGGTTTCACGTAGGACGCCAGTCCGCATCTCCTCTGCTCAGTATGTCTCCGTCCACGTCCACGTCCCCGCGGCTCCTTGCGGAGAAGGAGGTGGCCCGCCACTGCACCAAGGACTCCTGCTGGGTGCTGCTGGGGACCCGGGTCTACGACGTGACCTCTTTCCTGCGGATGCACCCGGGCGGTGAGGCGCTCCTACTTCGGCGGTCGGGCAAGGACGTCAGCCCGGAGATGGAGGGACCCCCGCACCGGCACTCGGAGAACGCGCGGCGGTGGATGGAGCAGTACTACATCGGGGAGTTGGACAGAGACAGCGGCACCGGCGAGGCACAGGTAGATACGGGGGGGGGGTCGTCACTGGTCGGCCTACGTCATATATGTGCTTGGTGTCAGGAAAGTGACAGGGGGGGGGTCTTCATTCTTTTTTTAACCGCATCACATATAGTAACGCACTAGCTCTACAGGTGTAGCACCTAAGGGTGGGGTTGCCGTGCTTTTCCATTATATGGCCATTGAAGGCCCAATTGTTGGATAACAGTCGTTATACGTTTTGTTGACGTGTGAAACAACTAACATAAACTTTACATCTTTGAACCAGTCAAGTTAGAGGAGGAATATTGTCCTCTGAGATGCACGCGGGGGAGCAGGGGAGTCATACAGGTGTATAATACAGGTGTGTAATGGTCTCCACCTGGACTTTACTGGGCGTTCATGTGGCCTGAGAGAGAAGGAGAACTCTCTTCTCCTACTACCTCTCCTGCTCTCTTTCCTCCGCCCTTCCTCCTCCTCCTCCTCCCTCTCCTCCTCTTGTAGTATTGATTTTAGGAGAGGGAAGAATGACAAGTGTGGAAAAAGACACCTACAGGGGCAGAGTGTATGGCCCGATGCTTGCCATTATACTTGGAGGTGTGTGTGTGTGTGTGTGTGTGTGTGTGTGTGTGTGTGTGTGTGTGTGTGTGTGTGCGCTCGCTCGCTTCTCTGTGCCTGAGGAGGGAGAAACCGAGACTGTTTGCATAATTCTCTTGCCTACTCGAGTGCACATTTACATTTGTGCTGTCCCACCTGTCAGTCCCGTATCGACACACCGGGCCAACACCACTGCAGTAAAAAAAAATCCATTCTTTTCTTTCAAATCTTTCCGTAGATCTTCACGCTCCAGTGACTGACGTTTAGATGTTAGTCAGCAGGCGCGCACACTTTGCCGTCATCTTTGCTAAGACAGATAAATCCTCCCCGCTCACTTAAATGTACATTTTAGTACACTCAAAGATGATCTTGTAAGCCCCAATCAAACACGGACCGGCAGCATCAGCGTCATGCTTACTGCACAGCTGACAGACTTCTTTGGCTCTAACTGTTGTGTTGAGGCCACATGTACTTTGTTGTTGTTTTAAATAAAGGACCTTGTTTTATACGTTACTTTTTTTTATTTTTAGGACCGCCCAACAAAAATAGTTCCAACTGTGAAATGAATTGTATGGGCACACGCAAGAGGGGAAAAAAAAAAAAGCTCCTACATGCTGTGATGCTGCTAAAAGTCTGGTCAAATGTGACAGTGGAAGTCATGAGACTGATTCCTGCTGAACTAAAGTCACAAGGTCATTCCATGTTGATGAAATCTTTGGCCTGCATCCTTTGTCTTCGGTGCTGGAGAACAAACGGTGCTCACTTCCTCCAGTTATTTAGGCCCCTTAACTTAAGGCCAAACCCGCCCCACATGTTATTCATTTAATGATGGGCTTGCTTAGCGTAAAAAGCAGTGCAGGATCGTATTCAATAAAATGGTCCGCTAATCATTCATTACATATAAAAACCGTCAATGAATTAGTTACTATCAAACAGCATATCATACTAGCATAACTTTTATCTGAGTTGTTGAGACTAGATATGGTTTGGTATTTCTGCTTGATAACAATCGGACATTTTCTGGATCGATCGCTGCAGACTTTGTCCAATAACCAGAACCTATTGGATACCTTGAACTAATATTGTTGCCTGACATCACAGAGAGCGGTGGTCTCCTCAGAAACTACCCAGAAGGCCTTGAAAAAGCTCCTACATGCAATGATTCCGCTTCTAGTCCATCGCTGTAGTTTACCTGCCGACCCTCGTTGATAAAAACATCCTCCTACCGTCACGTCAGATCTGCGCAGCTCGGTGAAGAGTCGTCGGATCCCCTTTTGCCGACTCCTCCCTGAAGTCTCCATCCCATCTTCTCTTGACCCTGTGGCATCTTCCACAGAGGTCAAAGAGATGTGGTCAGGAGGCCATTTTTCTTTTTTACCTTTGTCTCTGCTCGCTCTAGGCCGCGGAGGGCCGAGTGTTTGACCTGAGTAAAAGCGAATGCCTCTTCGCCCGGTGGCCGTTACAGCACTCGTGCAACTGTCCGTGTGAGGTTTGCTCGCAGTACAAGCAGACCGAGAGATCAGAGGGGCGATTGGAAGAGACTGTATCCTCCTCGTTTGCATGAGAGATTATATTTCTCACATTGTCCCCCTCCAAGAGCATCAGCCGAGAGACGTCACGCGCCTTTCTGCGTGCATGTTTCAGTCACATGGCCCTGAACATGATGTGAACCACAGTTCATTTTCATGTGTTCCAGGCGTCTGTGATAATCCGAAGCAGGACCTCATCCCACTGTGCATGTAGCCGTAGCAGTGGGGTGTGGGGGGGCTCGATCGGGACTGAGTTTCAGGTCTGTGAGTTTTCGGCAGAGATAAGAATGTAGCCTCTGGTGTTTGTGTTTGTGTTTGGGAGCGGGGTTTACATCAAACAGAGATGGTGTTTATAGGTCAACAAACGGATCTGGTTTCTAACAGATGGTGATTGCTTGCCTTCACCATTTGTGTCATTGTGTCGAGTGAGGAGTTGCCAGAGGCAATCACATCATGAGCGGCGTTTAGCGAGTGCACGGGCAACCAGGGATTAAAGCACTCTTTGGCGTTTTTCTTTTTCCCGATTAGAAGAGTCGCTGCAAAGTACAGATGCGGATAATGTTGTGATTCTCGTCAACCTTTTCACAGAAGTTAATGATTTAATAATCTCAGAATATTTGTCGATGGAAAAGTAGAGACAATGAGTGAAGCCACATCTCACCCCCTGCGCTGTGATGAGGTTGATAAGTGGTTTGTGGTCCGTTGACCAAATTAAGCCGTATTGTCGATTTTAAGTGGACTCTCAGATGAGTGAGTGAATGAATAACAGAGTACTGGAAAATGAAGCCCGGGACTGACACTACTGAGAGTAGAGATGGGGGAAGGAGCGTTTTCAGGTGCAGACCAGGAGGTTGGAGGCTGTGATGGTGCGATTTGATTAGTTCTGCGGATGGAATGCAGGAGAGCCAACGGGTCAGCTTGCTGGAATGCACGTTTCCATCAGCATGAACCCTCTGCTCAATAAGGGGATTGTCCCTCATCAGCTCGGTTCAGTATTAACCGTAAGCTCAATATTAACGAGTGCAATGTGGTGAATGTTGCCGCTAATTAGTCATTTATTTGAATCTGCATTGGAGAAGTTCCAGTTTCTCCTTTCCAGGCACAATATCTGAACTTGTGTATCCGCCGATAGCGGTTAGATAAAAACCCAAACAATAATTTTACTCTGTTATTGTCATCTATAGGGGTTATTTGAATAGGAACAAATAATTAAGATGTCATTAATTATGTTTTTATTTCAATTAGTGATTTGGCTATTACTAACTATATTCATGCATTTTATGCTGCTTGGAGCTAGTGTTACAAGATTACTTTTGAATCTGCCAGTCTAAAGATATCTTTGCCTGATTTAAATTGGTAGCGAATAGAGCCTGAACGCTGTGTAATGGCCCCAAAGAGAAACCTGTTAGCGTTGGCCGTTAGCTCAGTTATTTAACCAGGACAGTGATTCCCACCGGCCGCTAACCGCTAACGTCAACTAGCTCCCTCAGCCTGGTTACTTTGTGGTTATTTATTATGGACTTTGCCAGCTCTCTAAATATCAGCCTGCCACATGAAAGCCAACTAATAGCTTAGCATGAACTAGCATCCCGACCGGCGTTCTGTTACCTTCAGCTGTACTGCGCACAAGAGCCTGCGTCATCAGTGCACCCCCCCCCCCAACTGCCTCTTTTTACAACTCCTAGGAGCCGCTACGAGTGTATAACCATGGAGACGCTTTACCTGGCCCATTGTTTACCTTTTTGCTACCATAGAGACTGCCACCACGCCAATTAGCGCTCCGGGCCAGGCCTCAGGTGGCTCCCCTCATCGCTACGGCAACACCTGGGAGAGACTGAGGGTGAACGCAGCAAGGATGAGGCAAGCCGGATGACCGGTCAGAAGGGAGTGAGGCGGGCAATTGATTTGAGACACAAGTGTCTCACAGGAGTGATGCCTGCCATTGACCTTTTCTCCCAGTGACTGCACTCAGCCCAGTCCCATGGTTATGTGTTTTTAGCTATAAATAAATTCCCCGCGGGGGTATCCGATTGGTTGGAGAGGCAAGCGGCCCGCAGCCGCGCTGTGGTGAGCACAGGATGTGGAACCATGCCAATGAATTTCTACCCAATGTTTCTAAAATATTGTGATACTTTTTCGTTTTTTTTAAGCAACTGAAGTCACATGCGAGAGAGAAACTGAGGTGTAAGTTTTTACGTTCCGTTTTGATTTGAAATTTACTTTCTTTGTAAAGTGAATGGAAAATAAACAAATAGATGAAACTTTATGTAAAGTAAGTGGTTTAGGACTTTCCAACCCTGCCTCCTAAAATGTATTTTCATACCCTACTGCCACAGGACTTCAACTGTGACACGTTCACACCTGCATAATGGTGCTTACACCCATGGCCTCTGTACAGTTTGATGGTTTGTTCACTCGGATTGAATCCAAAATGGCCCCAAACGAGGAAAGACGACTCCTCGTCCTCCCCGCCACAAGGAGACCACTCGGGCCGGGGGGTCTGATATCAGGACGCTACCACGCCCCTGAGCCCCCCCCCCCTACCCCCCTCCCCCCCGCCCCCCCAGTTAGTGTCCCAGTAAAACGCACAGATGGCTAACCTCGAGGTTAGGCCGACGGCACTCTTGAAGGTTTAAAGATAGAAGTGTGATTTTATGGATGGACCCGGCTCGTAGAGATGAAACGCTGACCCTTTTGTTTTGAGCGGGTGGTGAGCCATCTCACAGCGCACCTTTTTAAAGAATTCTCATAACACACTCATGCCGCTTTAGATGATAGATAGATAGATAGATTGATACTTTATTGATCCCTCAAGAGGGTTTTATTTGAACTTTTATACAGTACCAGTCAAAAGTTTGGACCCACATTTTCATTTTTTTTTTTGAAAATGCGTCCAACTAAATATAAAGATCCTTTTGCCGTGATTTTGTGCTTTATTCCAACTGGATGGTTTGTCTTGTTGGTTGTAGCAGCACATCACATTGTGAGGATGTGGTCATTGTTTTATATTAATATGACACCTTTTTTCTCTGCCGCCTGTTTTTGGTCTCTACATTGAATCCTCTAATGCGGCTCCTTGTCACAGTGCGAGTTGAATAGATTACCAAGGAGGTCCCCACGTCTCCCTGAACTTTAGTCCACGACACCCAATGATCACACAGGCGATGTGTGGAATTGTGCGTGATAGTACCGTGATAGACATATTGTGTCCGTGCATTATTTAAATGCCCCATCAAATTCCGACTGGATTCCAAGTCTTCAAATTCGAAGGTCCATTTTTCTGCAAATGGTCATTTGTGACATTTAAAAAACAAAAACAAGCTCCCCATATCTTCAGAACGAGGCAGCGTGTTGAGGGCGGGCGCATATTGTTCATAAAGCACTTGGCTCACTCACTGTCTTCATGGTAACATGACGCCCGCTGCACAAACTGGCCGGCTACACACAGCCTCTGGTTATGACGCACACAAGCCGCACACAGAAAGGATGGAACCTCAAGTCCTGGTCAGTCAAGTTTGACTGGTTCTTTTAGTTGCAGGGAGACAAGTGATATTGCTAGCTGCAAACACACACACACACACACACATTCCATTCTCTTTTTCTTTTGTGTCCTCGGGCTAAAAACACCCCACATTAGCCTTAATCAACTCGGCACAGGGTACGAGGCCGCGGCCAAACAGTAGAACCGCCGCAACAACGAGTTGTATTGTGGATGTGTTGCATTAATCATTGATATGAAATAGTGTTTGCATTTTGTATCTCACTGTAAGCGAGAAGGCCAATGACAAAAAGGTTTGCTCGGGGAGCTCCGCTAGATTATCAATTACAACTTTGTCGGCCCACTGAGAAGATGGCGATTTGTGATCTTTAGACGTTGTTATCTGGAGTACAGGTGCTGATCTTCTTCTGTGGCCTCCTCGGTGGAGGCTGTGTGTTTGTTCGGGTGTGTTTGGCAGCACAATTATGTAAAAACTACCGGCCCCTACCGGAAGAACCCATTTTAGAGCCGATCCGAAGCACATTCTTTTTTCGCCGGAGTCAACATCGCGAGGCAGGACACACTTCTGGTTCGCTTTCAACCGACGCGGACCGTTTGTTTGGGGAGGAAGTGCGTTACTGGATGACGTCCCTGGGGTTTACGACCACCTGCTGTGTACTGCCTTCAAGGCCTCAGAATCAAGGCGGAAACGACGAGTAGCTCAAGCTCACCAAGCTCACTCTTCGTCTGTGCCAACATCTAACGCCCCACTGATTCCAGCAGAGGAGAGGTGTGTCAATCTGACCAGCCGTGAAAGAATTCAACTATGACTCAGTCATTTGAATTTGCCGCTAGTCATTGTTTAAAAAAAAAAAAATGAATAGACGCAGCGATAAATAAACAATGTTATCACTTCTTTTTTAAAGCATGCGTGGCACATGATTTAGAATTTTTCCACACCCTGTAATTGTTACATGGAAGTGCTCGAGGAAGTACACTTAATGTCGGGTGCTATTGCTGCCGTTTTGGTAAGCGTCGGGTACAAAAGCATCAGAAAACTCTGACTTGTAGAGAAGCACGTCGGCGACAGGTTTGTTTGCAGTCCATGGGCGATACAGTTTTTGAAAAACCTATATTTTAAAAGATTACATTTAAACACCAGGATTTCCTGAAAGAAAGCCTGAACGCATCAGTGTTACTGAAAGGAACCTTTGTTAGCCGTTATGCCGCCCACACTCCCGATGATTAAAACACTGATTGTTTGTTCACCATCTCCCGATTGCAAGATACTGAATATCTTCCGATACCGATATCAATCGTCCGTGAAATCTTATTTCACACTTTTATTGTTTAGGTGTGTAATAAATCCTCGTTTTGCATGCGTTAATTACACCCAGATGAGATCATGGCGAATTAGATAAATAGATTTATAAAGGTCAACAGGTTTTGATGAGTCACTGGTGTTGTATTCCTAAAGGAACCATTTTCTCTTTCACTCGCTGTAATGTGTGTGATTGATCGATGTGCCACACAAGTGTTCCCAAAGCTCCTCCCCGGAGTCACTGAACTTCAACCCAGCTCTTTCCACATGCATCTGGCCTGGGACCTGCTGTGGCAACGCCCTTTACAAACACACACGCACATACACACAGTTGTCACAATGGCAAGTCTGTGGTTTCAATGTGCGAAGTATCAATTGAAATTAATGCATAATAGTGTTGTCAATCAAGCCAAACTTCATTGTCAATGAAAGACGAGAAAGATAAAAAAAAAAATGGGGCAAAATGTGAAAGAGAAATTGGTAATGTGGCCCGCTGCCACATTCCAGCGAGTGCGTGGTGGGCAGCGCTGCAGCTCTGAGATCGAAGGAAGGATGTGTGATTCCATTTCACCCCTTGCCTAGTTTTGCACGTCGGTTTAAGAGCCTGAAGTGGCATGTTATTTGCCCGGGGCAAGGCGGGCGAGCCCTGAAAGGCTCTTCAGTCGGTCACAAGTTGTGTTCTAACTAAGATTAGACAAGGGCTATAATTTAGATCTATTCAACTGGGAAATGATCAAACGTGTATTTCTGCTGTTGAAAAGTTGTCACTCCGGCAAGAAGGGGGCCTTAAGGGGGGCAGCTGACACATTTCCTCAGCCCTGTTATACATAACTCACCCACCCAACCCCTCCATCCTTCACCTATGTCCGACCCCGTCCCCTAGTTATCTCCGTTATCCGTCCTGCAGTGCAATAAATGAGATATACATGAATACAATATACATGAATAATTCATTTGATTACATTGTGACAACACAAGGGAACAAGTGATGTTCATAGCGATTTTCATTATTACCCATCATATGTTTAACCTGTAACCTGTCAAAATGCTTCCGCACAATAAAAAAAAAGTTAAGTTACCTGATAATTTTTCATCTAAATGTGTGTGTTTGTCTTTTTATTGGACTCCAAAGAAATCTCTGTGCAACAGCTGCACGTTGCTCGACATAATAAAGACCAAACAATATTCCAAGACTGGACCTCATTTATAACCAGCTCAATCTATCTGCGCCTCTGATGATGGCGGGTTTGTTTCACTGTTATGGCCTGTCACATGATTGTGATATGGCCCTGTAACTTTGGCTAGCTAGGTAAATAAACATAGGGCGTAACCGTATGCTGCAATGCCTCAGTGATTTGCATCCGTATCTAGTCTTTATTATTAACTAGCACGCACATAAGTCATGACAGATTATGTTAGAGGCTGTAGAAAATAGCCTTTACTGCATCTTTTTTGTTTTTCCACCTTAACAAGTATAACTTCGTACCGTTAATGGTCTCATCTCCAAATGAATGCAGGATGTCCGAACAGACTATACTGCTGGCTAAAGTCAGCAAAACAAAGTGCTGGTGCACACTTAATCCATTGACGGACGAAACCTCATCGTTCACATCCTCTGTGTATCTTCATGACTGTCGTGGCTATCGGCTGAAAGGTGACGAACATGGGTCCGAGCTGACACGATCAACTCAGGATTGTCCCCATCTGGTTCCTATTTTTCCCCACCGCCTTATCTTGTAATCATGACCAAATGATTACAAGATTAAAGACGTAGTCCCCTGCTGCCTTAAATTGGTTTCATTCCTCTTCCCCATCCTCCTCCTCCTCCTCCTCCAGCGGAGGCTGACTGTAGTTCCTGTGTTGCGATGGTACCAGCCACTTCGCCACCCTCCTCCCAACCATCTCCTTTGTTTTGTTTTGCCTCATTCTGACAGAGCGCTCCTTATGTGGTTCTCTTTGACAGTGATGTCCTCCGTAAAATAAGATAATGCCGTCCCCCCGCCCTCTCCTAGCGAGGCGTCCCCGAAGTTTGCAGACATGGAAACATGGAGACCGTACTTCTGTGTTGCGAGAGGGTAAATCGGAAGATTTTATCGATCCAATCAATGAGCCCCCAATACGGCAAACATGGAAAAAAGAGGAATGACGTATTTGAGGTTTGTCTTTTTAAAAGACAAAAGGCTATCCTCAATGTTTGCCTTATGCCCGATGACGAATAGGGTTCAGATGTTTATTAAGCTTGTTGAATGCTCTTAGATTGGAGATGAAAAGTCTTCAGCCCTCACTGTCCCACAGTCAATAGATATCATTCTCAACATGGCTATGGGTCCAAGTAGGGGAGAGTTGTGTCAACAGCACAGACCCCCCCCCCCCCTCCCCACCTTGGCCCATTGTCTCAGCCCCGGCCTGATGAGTGTACACAGGCACTCCTGGATCCGTGTCTCTGCCTTTTACGTTCAGTCAGTAACGTAGAGGAGGTTTCCGAGAGGCGATTGGACCTCAGCTGCCTTTAACTTGCAGTCTCTCTACTGGGGGCGACTTCTGTGGTTGCCAAAAGAAGTCATATTACATGGAAGTCTATGATTTATTCCCTCAGTAAACATTGTTAACATGAGTTTATGGTCTCAATATCAAGTTGCAAGTCTTCTCCAATGCAGAATGATTATCATTTAGTAAACAATTGTCCATTCAGAGTTGTGGATGCCGTTTCTACCCTGGCGTCTCTTCTGTGGTCCAAATATGGTCACTTCTGTTGACTGGTTCTAAAAGACCAACATGGTCGTTGGCCGAACTACCAAACTCAAGGCTGCGATACACAAACCAATGAGTGACATCACAACAAATATTACTCCTGCAGGCCTCGTATAAACAGTCTTTGAGTTACATGTTGTGAACTACAGGCTGCCTTACTTTTCATGATGAAATACGGAAACTACAGGTAAACAAAGAAATGTGTGGTTCCTGCGTCCATCCAGACTACGGACAGTCTGACTCCAACTTCAAACAGAAAGAGCAATCTCTCTTTGCACAAGCCTGGCTTATTAGAAACCTTAGATTTGTGCAAGCTTTCCTCCAAATATTTTTTCCCGGGAGGATCATTTTTACTACAAAATCCTAGGAGGAGGGGAGGGGGTGGCGGCAATTTTGGAGATAGTCAGTCGTGGATGTTTTTGTTCAAAGTTCACACACTTGTATAACCATGAAGGAAATTGGCCACAAAGGCGATTCCTGAACAACTTCCTGTCTTGGTTCATTTTTAATTAGATGTGGGACAACAACAAAGTCCTACTGGATGAAGAGCTGCCGTGCACCCCTGCTGCCAGATCTGCCAAAACTATATATCAAAACTACATAAGTGATGGAACGATCACCACCTTTTTTTACCTTTCCTTTTTGTGTGTAGGGGGGGTGCTTTTCATCCCCCACGCTCCTCGTTTTTAATGCGTCAGCCATCATGTGATGCGTGTGGACGCGGAGCCTTTCGTGGCTACAGGTGCTCACACCTTTTCAGTCTTATCTTAGAATGGGAATACAACCGCGAGTTTTGTTTAAAAGCAGATGGTTCCCTCGAGGTTAGAAAGGGGGGTTCAACAGCAGAAACCACTTAGTCTCACACTGTCTTCAGCTGTGCTTTTAGCGTCCTTTTCTAGTGTCATCATCACTGTTTCCCTTATCGAAGTGACTGAATTTCATGAACAAACTGTTCATGAGTCTGTGACTACAGACTCTTTGAGCCCCTTCCTTCGGGCAGGAGGTTGCGGTCCATCAGAACAGTTTTTTGCTCTTAAACCAAGTCTGTGTCCCCCATTGACCCAAATACTTGGCCCCAAAGATTTGCACAGTGGTTTCTCTCAGCATGGAAACATATGGACATACATACGTGTTTTAACGTGCTTATCTGTTTATATTGTTAGTTCTTGCCTTTATTCTTATATTGCACCAAGTCAAATACCTCTCTGTGTAACATATGTGGCAATAAATGGCTTCTGATTCTGACACAAACAAACACACACACACACACACACACACATTTACTCGCAAATCAATCAATATAGTCATACGAGATTTTCACCATAGTCAACCATTTTCACCTAATCAAATATTGATGGATTCATATAGAATCCTAAAGTATTTATACGTGTATATGTCAGGAGACTGAATAGGCGTCATCTTTAACTTTGACACCCAGTTGTTATAACTCGTTCATGGGCTGAACACAGATGCGTGATAGCATTTTATAAGCCAGAAAAAAGCATTTTGGTAATGTCAGAGTAACCGGGAGGGAGGCAGGGTGAGCCACAGTAGTAGTTTGTATCCTTTTATGGTTGAAATGTACTTATTGTTAGTTGCTTTGGATAAAAGCGTCGACTAAATGACATGTAATGTAGTGATCTGTGCGTATTTTGTTTAAAGACATGTAAAAGTAGGGACTAAGACAGGGGAACCAGACATCGTTAATCATAAAAAAAATGTCCTTGATATTGTACAAATTTCCTTTGTACAATATCAACTTATAACTTCCCTTCCTGTCCCCTCTCATTAGCAGCGTTGTGTAAAATGGCTTCTCATATCTGTAGCACCTTTATCTTCCAGTGACCCTTTTGTCTTGCCGGTCCACTGTGTATAAAGTGGGAAGAGGTTATTAAACGTCAGAATCGCATGCTGCTCACAGCCTTATTCACGTAGGCCACGGCCGCTGCTGATACAGAGGGTGTGTCACGCCTGTGTGTGTGTGTGTGTGTGTGTGTGTGTGTGAGTTAGCTGTGCCACCCTGTGTGATTTGTTTTGGTATCGGCTCTGTCACCTGGTATAGTATCGCCCTAGAACACGTTTGTGCTCTGATACACACATTGTTTGGCCTAGTTGATCTAATTAAGAAACCATAAGGGACCCGTGAGCGAGTTCGGGTTGTGAGTGTGTGTGTGTGTGGGCCCTTGTGCACGTGCTTGAAAACCAACCAGCTGATTTTTCACTTGACTGTCGCATGGTCGAAGACTAAAACGAAGCAGATATAGAAACCGATCACTGACCACACCTCAATGCCTTTTTCTTGAACTGATTCCAAGTAAGAGAATATTCCTACTTGGCTGTGAATATTCTAATATTATGCCAGAGCGTGCAAACACAAGCACCTTCTTTCACTCCCTAACAACCCCTCTGAAGAGGTCGGCTTTTTCTCTTGACTGTGCAGCTGTGCGTAGTGCTGGTGTCCGGTTTGTGTACAACGCACAGACACACACACGTCACTCACTGTACACGCGTCCAAAGAATGCTCCTAAAACCCAAATGATGCCGGCATGCCCCACAAAGCTTCATGGGAAAGGGCTCCATTTGGGATACGTCCTTGTTTGAAATATCCAAACGGAATTGTCCGTTTACCTGACTCTCTGATTCGTCAGTTCAAATGTGTCCGTCCGCCTGAACAGTACATTCACTAGATTTCATTCTGTATTCAAAACACTCGTATCTTCCCCGACTCGCCTGCCAAGCTGCAGCAGCTGCCGCTTCCTTTCGTTGTCAGGGCGGGTGACCGTGTGAAAGCCGCTAATGCTTCATTCAAATATGCCCGCGGAGAAGTCGGTGGAAAGGTTTCGCCATGATGTTTTTCTAACGCATGGCGATGTGGTGGGTGTGACCGGGGTTTTCTCTCCGCGGCGGCCACACAAGGGCCAAAGCTATTCATAATATCTTGCTGTCGCATCGAGTGGGATCAATGATTGATCGTGTTTAGGGCCTCTACCCGTGGACACTGACGGGCCATAGATTGAAAAGGTTCAAAGATTGCGGATCGTAAAACGTTATGTGTTGAAGTGTGCGTGTCACATGTTGCCTCAATCTTTGAGCATACGACTCGGCGGCGGGACTAAAGGTCCCTCTGGAAAAGAACTGTCCCTCGTGAATCAACGTACCCATAAACACCATGTAGGAAGTGAACACAACACCTTTTCCGTCTCATTTTGGGGGTGGATTGCGGCGCTGGCAGATTACTGAGCCCCATCGTTCGGCCCCCGTCACGATGGCAGCGACCCGCCGGACCCGCAGACAATTCCTGTTAACGATGCTTTCTGAACGAGATGTTTTATTTGGTTGCCCTGCCATAATCATTTATATGTTACAAAAGCACGTGGGCGTGCCTCTTAATGTTACACTCAGCGTGCGTTTTACTTTAATATGCACACAATACCCCCCTCCATCCCTGAGGGTCCGAGGCACTCCCTCCATAGTCTGTCAAACGCTGTAATACACTTTATATTATATATAGCATATGCATGTAAACTGTGGTTTATAGGTACAGAGCAGCTTTATCGGATGGGGGCAGGAAATGGAGCTCTCGGGTGTTTGATTGAATTATGAATATGACGCCATCCTTCCTTTTGCCTGCTCTAATCCTGCACCCCCACTCAGAGACACATCCGTCTCTACACAGGACTGAAATGAGGGAAAAGGGCTTGTCCACCTCGTCTACTTTTCTGCTGTAACTCACATCCCGCTTCTTGCCTGGTTTTGTCCCTGCAGACCGCGAGAGCGAGGAGGAAGGCCGGCGAGCAGACAGTCAGAGAGACGGGAGACGAGAGGACAGGCAAGCGCGTGACCGAGGAGGACGAGAACGCCGACTACAACCGCTGCAGCCCGGTGGACCTGGACAAGGTGTGTGTCGCTGTGTGTGTTTGTCTCTGTGAGAGACTCACAGCATCTCTTTGCGCGCGTGTGCGTGTGTGTGTGTGTGTGTGTGTGTGCTGGTCATGGGGCTGGCGGAGAAGAGTGAACAGCCATCGGGTTATTCACCCCGTGTCATTCCTAAACCGTCCCTGTTTGCACACTCAAGTAATGGTAAATGGTAAATGGCCTGTACTTGTATAGCGCTTTTCTAGTCTTCTGACCACTCAAAGCGCTTTAACACTACATGACATCATTCACCCATTCACACCCATCCATACACTGATGACAGGAGAACCATACACAGTGACACCTGCCATCAGTAACTACCATTCACACACTGTAGTCGCAGCTACAGGAGCAATGGTGGGTTAAGTGTCTTGCCCAAGGACACAACGACATGCGGGTTAGCCGGGCCTGGGATCGAACCCACAACCCTCTGATTGGAGGACGACCGTGCTCCCCACTCACCCACAGTCGCCCCAGTAAGTAAGGAACATTCATTCATGTTCCACTTTTCACAGACAAAGGTCACAGAGAAGAGAACAAAAATTACACAATGTGACCATAACAGGGCCAATAATGTACAAGAGCACCAAACCTTTTTTATGAAGGCACAATGAAATGGTGAATAAAAATATTGATTGAAACCGGCTCACCGCATTGATTTGACCCAAACGCCAGTCTGAACAGGACAGGGAACAACGTTTTCAGCTGATTCTCACATGAAATCTCAGACTTAGCAAACCATAGGGGCATAAGCAGAGCGTTGCACAGTTAACGCTCGGTCACCAGAGGTCTTGAGGTGAGTGCGTATAATGAATGGAAGAGAATTTGACATGGGAGCACGGGCTGGTAAATAAGGGCCAAGTGTGTCAGCCTCCCATGCAGGAGTGTGTCCGTGTAGCGTGTCTCCTAAATGCTACAGTGAGCCAGTGAGGAGATCAAAGCACAGAGTGAGGAGAAAAGTGCGTTACAATAATCAATATGAAAGGAGATGAGTGTGTGTGTGATTATCTCCGCGGTGGATAATACAGAATTCAGTTTATTCATATTTCTTTGGTGGAAGAAGTATGAGCACTTCGAAAGAGCCCCTCTTCCATTAAACAAGTATGATAATAACCCGGGACCAGATGTTGTCTTCACATAATTTAAAAAAAAAAAAATTATATTGAGGACGTTTATATTGAGGACGTTTCCGGGGCAGGCATCAGTGCAACCGGGCTGTTGTGGTCTGGCCGCGATGCAAAGGCAAATTGGTAAAAGAGGAATGTCACATTATTTGATATTTACTTTCCTTTTCTGTGTCTTGTCCTCCCATGTGTCTTTTCACATTTTCTCTGAGCACATCTAAATGGTAAATGGCCTGTACTTGTATAGCGCTTTTCTAGTCTTCCGACCACTCAAAGCGCTTTAACACAACATGACATCATTCACCCATTCATACACTGATGACAGGAGAACCACACACAGTGACACCTGCCACCAGTAACTAACATTCACACGCTGTAGTCGCAGCTACAGGAGCAATGTTGGGTTAAGTGTCTTGCCCAAAGACACATCGGCATGCGGGTTAGCACAGCCTGGGATAGCCTGGGATCGAACCGACAACCCTCTGATTGGAGGACGACCGTGCTCCCCACTCACCCACAGTCGCCCTGAGGAATGTGACACCCAGTTTCACAAATGGTTTAATGCTCCTTTGCTCTGCTGTAATCCCATTGTTTTTAGATTCTTATTACTTGCTGCTACATGACTTTAATGGTACAAACAACCCACACTTACAGGTATTAGTCTGACATTCTTATCAGTAAATTATGTCAGTACTTAATTACAGTGTATCCACTTAATTAATAATAATAATACTACATAGCATATAAACATGCACTGAGCTCGGTACTCATGTTGCAGCTCTGCAATGGAGGCCTTAGTGCAAAGCTGTTATAGAAAATAACTTATGGATGGATACATTTTGTTTGTGTTTTTGTATCATAATTGTGTAAATCATAGCAATATAAGATTTCTTGTAGTATGATCAAAGACTTTACATTTACACTAACAAGATGTCTTTTTCTGACAGCTGTCATCAATAAATCGCTGAAGATACCTTATCAAAAATCTCATTGTGTAAACACTTTTTCTAAAAAGCACCAACGAAAGAGTCGATATGAACGCATTTAGGTGGAAGATCTTTTGGTATTGACCTTTGGTTGTGGTCACTTTACAGTGTGACTTAGTATCGTCACAGAAAGCAGAACAAGCTGACAAACGGAATCAGTTTTTCCTGAACGAACGGAGGCCATAAAGAACAAAGGTGGGACTCTCCGATGGTGATAACTAGCCAGCTGACCGGCTGCCACCAGGGGAAGTGCCACAGCGCGCCAAGATTTTTGGGATTACATTAAGCTCATGTGGTCTCTCCGGGTTTAATGGGATCTCTCCCCCAGTGGTCATGGTTTTACTAATCTTTCCATTAGACATGACAAAACTGACCACAGATCGGTGTGACTTTCTGCATTGTCTGTCCACACACGGTCTCTTTTTAACCCAAGTATCTCAAATTCTGGTCTTCTGGTCCCTCCACAACCCACCAACAGTTTCTTCCTGGTTTGACAAAGAGCACTTCACCAGTCCTTTGACTCTCCGCTGTCTCCTGCTGGATGGTGCAGGTTTCTGTTACATTAGGTTACATTACCTGTGTGCTTTCTACAGCACACTCTTAAATGTGAACAGAATCCGTTGTACTGACGCCTCAGCGGTTGTGTCTGTGCAGGATTTGGTGGACTGGCGGAAGCCTCTGGCATGGCAGGTAGGCCACCTGGGAGAGAAGTACGACGCGTGGGTTCACCAGCCGGTCGACAGACCGATCAGGCTGTTCGGAAACCCCTTGATGGAGGCCGGCACCAAGACCTCCTGGTAGGAGACGTTGTCTTGTCTTGTATATAGATGAAAAAAGGAAATGAATGATCAAAAATACATAGAGAAAAGGAAAAAGTATGCACAGTGCAAACTCAAAATATTCTTGATTTAAAGCAATCCATTGTATTACCGTTACATTAGAATAACCCTGCGTTAGGAATACATTTACAATTTACTCTAATTGTGATTGATATGATTAGATAGATACAAACAGGTTACATCACCCCCAACGTAACATGATATGACGGTTAAAGTCCAAACTAACGACCGTATGTCGCTGTATGCTCTCTGGCTGCAGGTACTGGGTGCCAGTGGTGTGGCTTCCTGTCGTCTTCTATTTCAGTTGGTACTGCTACACCACCCTGGGTGAGGGCACCACCAGACTCAACCTCACTTCAGGTAACACACACACACACACAGCCGCACAACGATGATATCATGGTACACTGTTTTCAAAAAGCACAAGAGACTTTTGCACACTTTCATAATTTAATTTGCACAACTCATTTGCCAGCGCTCACACAAAAGCCCACCTCGTTGTCTCTTTCACGTCCACCTGACGCGTGCGTGCATCGACGTCGCTCTCTTTGTTGCCAGGCATCTCCGTCCCGATCCACAAGTACTGCTTCCCTCTGCTCTTTCTGCTGGGCTGGTTCTTGTGGTCGTTCATCGAGTACTGCATCCATCGCTTTGTCTTTCACATGAAACCGCCGGCCCACAACTACTACCTTATCACGATACACTTCCTCCTGCACGGACAACACCACAAGGTAGGGACCACTGCGAGGCTGAGCAAAGCTCTATAAAACCGGTTCATCATTAGCTCAGAAGTATTTATTAGTTTATTCCCTTTGTTGAGTTGCAACCCCCCTTTTGTGCTCTGGATGTCAATCAATAGTCCGTAAACCCAGACGCTTCCGTTTACCTCATCCTCGTCCTGGTGCGCCATGTGTCTCTCCGCAGTCTCCGTTTGACGGCTCTCGGCTGGTCTTCCCCCCCGGCCTGGCCTCCCTGGTGGTGGGGAGTTTCTATCTGATCCTCTGCAGGACGCTCCCGGAGATCCTCGGTACGTCCGTGTTCGTCGGAGGTCTGTGTGGCTACGTCATGTACGACATGATCCACTACTACCTTCACTACGGTTCCCCCAAGAGGGGCTCGTACATGTACGGCCTGAAGGCCTACCACGTCAAACACCACTTTGAGCACCAGAGAGCAGGTGAGCGCTGGAAGCCGGACATTCGTCAGACAAATAGGGCGGCCGATTTTATTTTTATTTTTTCATGCCTTTTGTTTTTGTCTGATCTATATAAAGCCCCGATGTGATCTCTTTCCAGGTTTTGGCATCACCTCCACATTCTGGGACCACCCCTTCAACACAGTCATCCCCAATGAGAAGTACTAACACAGAAGCAGCTCTCCTAAAAGGGCCATAGGACTAATCAACCGCCCTCCTTAGCAACCAGCCCACATGCTGTAACCACCGGGACACCCGTTAGTTCAATTTCCACCGCCACAGTTTTCCAAAACCATGGAGGATGTTCCACTATTAAGGAGTCTGACGAACCCACGCATCCATCTCATGTCAGCACACAAAACATTCTCTGGAGTTTTTTTGTTTGTGTCGACCAGTACGCACCGTCACCGAAGCCTTTCCGTGCCACTTTTATTTATTTAGCAAAGAAGTGTGTCTGAGCGATGGACCCCAATTGGCACCGCCCTTTTAAATATTTATATATATATATATATATATATATATATATATATATATATATATTAATATATATTAATTCCTTGGTGTGATGAGGCGATTTATATATTGCCATCGCCTCGTCACACCGAGGAATTTAGACCCAAATTTAGATCAAACACACACACGCACTGTCCAAGATTCCTTGAGAGGAAGACTGCGGGAAAAGGAAGTGATATGTGGTTGTTGAATGTGGAAGATGGAGGAGAAACTGATGTGATGAGAGAAAGTGTGAGAGTGTGTGTGGAGAGAGAGAGAGAGAGAGAGACCAACTCAGATCTTCTAACCTTCCTCCGCATCTGCAGCTTCACACGCTGCCACACTCGGTCACGCTCAGGTATTGTAACATGCTAGAGATGTTCCCTTCCTTTTTTTGCCCTGCTGTAGTTTTTGGAAACGGCTGAGAACACAAAAAAAATCTGTCTTCAAATATTACAACATGCTAAAAGACTAATTTATTCATTATCAGTAAAGCTGCAAAAGTGAAATCTTACTCCAGGGCACTAATGTAATGTTAATATTGATTTTTACATGTTTAACCACTGAAGATATATTTTTGCAAGTCTTTTGTAATGCATCCTCCGTTTTCTTTTCTTTTGTCATGCGTGGTACAACAAAGATGTAGAAATAATATTTTGTAAAATGCATTTGAATTAGAACAGGAGAGTTATTAGCAGCAGTGTTACGGTCCTGGCGTGAGCAGATGTTTTCTCATTGGCTGGACGGTGAGAAAATGGCTGTTTTGATGAAGACGAATGTCTGCAGTGTGTTGTCATGGCGTCAGAGGGACAGAGCTGAGGGCATGAGGCCGGCCTGCCAGACTTCCTGTTGTGGGGATCTCAGGGATCATTTTTTATTGGCCCTGCAGACCTCAGCAGGATGACGATGGATGAACCATCTGACCGGGCAGCAGGAGGTCTTGATCGCGACCGGCGGATCTTCAGGAAGTTTCCTCTGAACAACCTGACAACTGAAGGAGATCAAACTGCATCAAAACCGTTCACATGCATCAGTCAGTCAGGCCAAGTCTGAATGTACTACAACGGCTGAAAAACCCTTTCTATCCACTTTTCTAGCTTAAAGAAAAGACTCCCATTTACATAATATCTGTGTCCATGCATTCCTACGCTCTGTAAAATAACATGCAAAAGATGACTTTCATAATAATAATGCAGTGACATTATTTAATTTGTGTATTTTTTTTTCTTAATATTCAGTGCAGCAATAACATTAAATCATCAAGTATGGGGCTGTGTTTTCACCGGATTGAGCTAAAACCGCACCAAAATGTACCTGCAGCATATCGTTTTTTCTAAAACCATAACGCTGTCTGTGGTGACGATGAACACTCAAGGCATCGTGAAGAATAATCATGACATTGATATAATTACCACGAAAATGATGAACCAAAGATTACTGTTGATGACCGTGATGATGGTTGAGATACTGATAGCCATGATTATAATGACGTAATAATTATGGTGACGTAATAATAATGATGACGACGATGATGATGATGAGTGTAATAATGCAAACTGATTGTGCCGGCTGCTTAGCAATCTAAAACGTTTCAACCTCTTGAAGGGAAGAGAGATCTTATTTATGTGTGTTTATACAAAATAGATGCCTCGATCCTGACTGGTGAACCTTTCCTTGTGCTAAGTTACGCAGCCTGAAATAACATTTCCTAAATATGTTTACTTAGATATTCTATAACTTTTATTTTTAAATCTTAAGTGTAAATAAAGGTCTGTATATTTCTGAAGTTGGTCTGTCTTTTATTTGATCACTATTTATAATTTATTTCTGTGGTATTATTCATCTTTCGGGGGCTTGAATGCTTAAATGTCATGGAACCCCATCAAGTATTTGAGATTTTACAGTTTAGAGCAAAGTGGTGGACGGCTAACCAACCAAACATTTGCAAAAAACAGTGCTGATAAACGACTTTATCTATTTCTATTTATTTTTTAGTGTAATACTTTATGGACTACCATGTACACCACTTTTATTTTCCAATGCAAATAGAGCATGGAATTGTGAAATTTTTAATTTGTGGTATACGGGTTGTTTACTTTTTAAGTGTCGCCATCTCAGCAACTTGCGTCATATTCCCGCCTATTGTCGAGTTTCTTCTTAAGAAGAAGAGCAGGAGACGCGGGAGCGAGTAACGTCATGCAGGAACTCTCGTTAAAAAGACTTGAAATGTGTTTGAGGTGATGTTTCTTGCTATGAAAACTGAAACTCTTGTTAGCTGAAATCAGTGATTAAAATGAAAATGACAAAACTCCAGAAAAACAAAGAAAAACTTGGATTGAAAAGTTACACAGAAAGTATTTTATCAAAGAAAGAGGCGTTGTGTCAAAAAAAAAAGTGAACACCTCCACCGAGGATCCGCCGGTTTTTCCGATTCACAAGCAACCGAGTAGTTCAATGACTACAACAAAGACGACGCTCTCGGTTCCATCCGCGAATATCAAAAAAAAGGGCTCATAATGGTAAAGTCACCCGTCCCTTAAAATACGGAATCGTCTCGTATTTGAGAATAAAATAGCGCGTCCTGTTCTGAATCAAGACGGGACGAGGTTTGTCCCATATTTTCCCAGTTGTCTTCAATGCCGCATCCTATACAAATAAACCCACCCGAATGCTGTGAAGACTCCTATTCTGTCTCTGATTGGGTAATACGCGCTGCCATCGTTGATTTAATTGGTCGTGAACCAAAAAACGAACCAATCAGAGTCAGATTAGGTGTGGCCATCTTGCTACAGTGAGCTCGCTCACCCATAACATTGTGTTGGTAGTCGTACTAAATAATAATAACTTATCGGTTTGGTTTGTTATAAACGTCAGAGATGTAGTTATGACACTGCACTACTACTTATGAATAATGTTCTGTTTAATGTAATTTTCGTATGAAAACCCATGGTTATAATTATAATTATCCATAAGTATGCAGAGAATACATCTCTGTACAGGGTGGGGATTTCAACATGCAGGATTTCTTGATGTATATTTGTAAAGAGTACCTTGTACCTATTTTAGAACATTATTCTATTTTTTAGAACATAACATAATTATTCATAGTATGCACACAGTGTCATAACTACATCTCTAACGTTTATAACAAACCAAACCGTTTAAAAATCGGTTGAAAATTGAGGAAGTTATGGTTGTTTAAAAAGTACACGTATCACTACCAACACAATGTTATGGGTGAGCGAGCTCACTGTAGCAAGATGGCCACCATGTGTGGACTAGCCTTTATATATATCTACGGGTGCAATGGGGTGTTACGCTGAATGGTGCGTTCAATGTAACTCAAATGTCTCAGGGTAAGTAAGTGTAAGTAAGTAAGTGGTGGTAACGAGTATTACATACGTGCCCTTTTTGTTGATTACATTACATTGAATACAATCATAGCTGTGCATCGCTATTACTTAAAAACTTTAAAAACTACAGCGGTAGACTGGCATTACACTATTCTCATTTCTTTATTGATTACATACTTTCAGAATGTGTGTACACTAATGCATTTTATTAATTGGTCTAATTTATGATAATCAATTTGTTTATAATATTCTAGTGACTGGAAGTCATTGCTTTTGATCGATGATAGCATTATCAGGACATTGCGTTATGGATAAGCAAGATTAAACAATAATTTTAATTGTATTTAAGATGTTTGCTGCTGTTATTTGGTGCAACCCGTTATCAGACACAGACGAGAGGGAAACACCAACAATAATTATGAGTTTTAAGCATTTCATACAGGGTGATTCTTCTTTCACAATATTCTTTAGTTACATATAAAATGATTTGAGCAGGAATTGAATATGGAAGCAATAACCGGGATATGAAATACTGAGCACATAAGGCAATATTATCTACGTAAATGTGTTATTGTTGGTCACCAAGCCTCCATCCTCCCACTCTGGGACCCTTGGTAGGATGTTAACCCCCAAGTGCTTGTTGTTTGGATTTTGTGAATGTGTTTTACGCAACCTGTTTATGAAGCAGCATATTGATTTTAATACATTTCAAACCAACAGGGTGGTGTTGCAGAGGCGGGTGGAGCAGTAGGACCCAGTAGCAGCCGTAAAGCAGAGCGCTAGCTGGAGGGAGGAGTCAGAATATAAAACAAAACAGCCCTCCACACCCTGCAGTCTGTGGAAGTTCCTCCGCATTCCTGCCATACACACGTTCCCACCCACCTACACACACACACACACACACACATATCTATGTCCACACAGAAAGCTGGGAGGAACCACTCACTGAGGCCGGGTTAGTGTGTGTGCAGAGAGTGAGCGTGTGTTGTTACTGGTTTCTAGTCAGGAGAACTGAACAGATGTGGCCTACATGTGTGTGTGTGTGTTCATACAGGAGTTCGGAGGAGGGGGTGTGAGCCTGCTGTAGGACCACAGACCAGAAACATCATCATCAACGCTCGGTGCCAGGTGCTGTATTTCCTGACCTAGACTTTCTCTCTCTCTCTCTCTGTTCAAACAGACCATAGTTACTTCCTGAGAAGCAGGAGGTTCTTCTGTGGGTTCATAGCTGAAGGGCTCAGCGAGTGACGGAAATAAGAGTATCAGGTATGCAGAGTCCCGTGAAAGAGTTATTTAGCCTCACATAGTCTGCATAACGCTGTTACAATGTAATAGCTGGCCATGCAAATGGGGAAATAAAAGAAGGAAATGCTAACTGGAGATATGACTGCAATCAAATATGTAAATGTAATTTCAGGAAAGTGGCTTTCAAAGGTTGGGAGCGTTTGGTGGCACACTAACCGACTTTAATCCGCTTATAAAAAGATGAATAAATGATGCAATGACAGTGAGCTATACTGACACGTGCTATCATGCTCATATTTGTAATGCTAACATGGTGGCGTTCAATATTTAGCATTGACTTCATCTGAGGTCAACCTGTTAGCACGCTAAACATTTGTTTATTGACATAAAGTACAGTTGGATTGTTCTATGTGTCATTAGTTTTGCAGGTGTTTTGGTATTGATTTGACAAAGTGACGATTGGAACTGATGATGGTGTTGGGTAAAAAGTCACATAAGTCATTTTTATGTCTGAGCCAAATGTCTGTCCAGTGGCTTTGGAGACATCTATCGAGAAAGCGCCAACTATTTTATCGTTATTATCTAACTCACTAACTTTATCTATCTGGCTCGAGATGAGGACCGACACATCCTCACAGACCAGGGACTGTCAGTAACACACACCCATGGAACACACAAGTCTGGTATTTTGATGCTTGACTCTCTGGCTCATTCTGGTCGGCTGACCCGATCTCGCTGGCTGTCTCGTTCTGTCTCCTAGCGTCTACATACACACACATGAGACTGTTGTCCCACAGCTAGTGTCTCTACACTATCCCGTCCTAAACCTTTTGCCATCCCCAGTGTCACAATGACTCTCCTGTCTCTATATCTTTTTTTTTTTTGTTGATCAAAATGTTTATTAATTTTCAGATAGGCATTAGAAGTCAACCATCCATTATCGACAATATACATACACATATACATACATACCCATACGTATATATGCACAGACGCATACATATATACACAGACATACACATGCAAACACCGACACCCACTCACACCCACTTGAACATATAAACAAAATACTACAGAATAGTAAAACAAAAAACAAGAGAAAATACTAATAATACAATTTATAAGAAAAGGAAATGTTTTTAGCAGAAAATATAAAATAACACCCCTAACAAAAAAAACAATAAACAATATAGAGAAGGAAAAAAAAAGAAAAGTCCATCATCCCCTTATGCCCGATTTTACCTATGCAAGCAATTTTTCCCATCGTCTGAGAGGCTGTAATATGGGCCATCAGATTTTCCCACACATGGTCTTTTCTGGTTGAGGTAATCTTTACCCTGGCTATCATATTTTCAAATGCTGCCATCTCTGTCATGAGTTTGATCCATTCTTTGCACACTGGCTGTATATCTTTGCAACCTTGCCTAGTCTCACTATATCTGTCTACAGGCCTCCTGTTAGCCTCTCCTTTCTCTCCGTTAAACTGAAACTCATCTACTTGGAGATATTAATCTAGATATATCCCTACTTACCCAATTCCTCTAAAACTGATTATGACATGAATATGTGTTGGACAATAAGACACATTTTCCCTCAACGCAAGCTTAGTAGAAAGCTTTGACCTTTGACCCATTGTTGACGGTACGTGTAAAAAATCACCAAATTCCTTGAAATTCATCCTCTGCGAGTTTTATGCCGCTCCATTAATAAGACAAATATGTCAACACTAAATATCACCGTAGGATTTACAAATAGTAACTAGAGTACAAACAGATTCTTTTTAAAATGTCTTTAAATGTCTTTAAATGTCTTTAAAAATTAGTAGAGTGAACCTGTTCTGTGTCCACAGTCCCAGCATGAGTAAGGCCGGCGGAGATGGCGACGTTGAAACCGCCAAGCTGCAGGAGGGCCGTACCGCCCCCGCCACTGCCGGACCGGGCTGGACCAAAGTCAACTGTCCCTGCTGCAAGTCGGAGCAGGTCGATCCGCTGGTTCTGGTGAAGCTCGGGCCGAAGGTTCGCCCCGAGACGAAGAGGTGGCTCCTCAGGGTGATTGGAGCTCCTCAGCAGGAAGGAGGTGAGCCCTTCTCGCGTTCATAGTGGGGACTTATTGCCTCTCTGTAATTTAAGGCCTCTAGCAAGAAAGAAAAATAAAGGATACCGGTTTCTCTATATTCTAAAGTTTTTCTTAGCAGATGAAACACCGCTTTACAATATTCAAACTGCTTTATCCTCATATGAATAGAATTTGTCGAGGTGTATGTAAAACATAATAACTCCTTAAATCCCACGCAGATCCTGCAGAAGCTACTCAGCTGCTCATTGGCTGCATGATAAGATCTCAACTAGTTACAAACAAACTTCCCTTTGAATGAATGTCAAAATTTCAAGACCTGTTCACAAGACTACTGTGTACGAAATACTGAATAAGGGTTTCGCGATCTGGCCTCAGGTGCTGCGTTACTGGCCCACCCGGGAGAGGACGCCACGGGCAACATCATCGTGCTCTCCGCCCCACGCTGTACGTTACTCAAAGCCACGGAAGAGTTGGGTCTGTGCAAGACGTACAATAACGGGGAGATGGAAGCCTTCTCCTACAACGACAGAGACAACTTTAAAGACTCAGGTACAGGAATCAAGGCCATAAAACCAAAACCGGAGGGGCCGGGATCAGCAATGCACACACACACGGTGGGACACTATAAGGGTTTCTGTCTCCGTGTTTACTTTTCTAGCGGCTCAGTGGATCATAAAACACAAAGCTCCGCTGTGTTTTGTGTTCCAAAGTTATGACGTTAGCGAGTTTCCCTGGTTGCTCCTGATAGGACAATGTCCACCTCGGTCTCAGGTCGGGACAGCAGCTGTTGCCTGGATTGTATAACAAAACCAGGAATTCATATACTGCACAAAGCTATTATTATTTAGAGCTTTTTCATTTTATGTTTAACAGATAGCACCTAGGCGGTGTCCAACAGTGCATTTGTTAACCCCCCATGTCCCCCCCACAAATAGTCTGCATCTGTTCATATGATCTTTGTATATTCTTTGCTGGGTATTCTACATCTAAGTATCCGTGTCCATTCCCGCGTGCGACAGACAACATGGAGGCGTTCCTGACCTTGGCGGAGCGGCAGTACATGGTGAAGTACGAGCTGGACGGGCTGCGGGCGCAGAAAGACCTGAGGATCCCCGGCCTGCTCGACGGATACACACTGCATCACCGGGACAACATCTGTGAGTGAATCCTTTCCATGTGATGTCATCCACGTCTATATTTGATCTATGTGGGTTTTTCCATTTGTGGCTTCGATCGATCATTTCAACGAATTCCTTCCGGGCGAAGATTCAAACACACACACCACTAATCATCTCCTCAATCCGTCCAGAGCTCCTCCTCACTGAGGATTTAGTGTTTTGGGGCACACTGACAGCGACGTTGTAAACAGTCAGCCTGTATCCACATGCACCGCTGTGCCGCGGCGCCTCGCTGACCTCAGCACTTCTGCTTTCCTCACATTCCATCAGGAAAGTGCTTCGCTTGGCATAAGCCTCAGAGAGTGCGACTAGGTGTGTGTATGTTAGGGCTGTCAACAAATATTCTATATTCAAATATATATTCGAATAGTTGTTTTTAACTTTTTTTTGTTTTTAACAGATATTCAAATGTGAAAATTAATATTCAAATGTAAGATAAAAACTGTGGCGCGCCTGTCTGCTTTGCGGGCAGGTGCGCGCCTGACTACTGACTATATGTTGCGGGAATAAAATAGACCAGACAGCTTCATGAAAAGTTCCGTGTTTACCAGCACCCCTCGCTCAGAGCGTTCAATGTCGGTGCTGTAAAACTTTCAGTTTCAATCACAGAATGAAGTCTGACATATGTGGGACATGAATTGCGACCATGGCCATTAGTTCATTTACTTATTTTTGTGTAAGTAATATGTTGTTGAATATGTATATATGTATATATACATATTATATATGTATATGTATGTTTATAACTTAAATAAATTACCTACACATGTAGTTATGCCCCGTTATAGTAATTTGTCCAGTTATTGACGCCCCTAACCGGATATTCGAATATATTTGAATATATGTGTTTTTTTTAAGCGAATATTCGAACGTCATTTTTGAGCAATTTTGACAGCCCTAGTGTGTGTAGTGTGGTTGCGTCTGTCCCTCTTTCGGCCCGTGTCCTGCAGGCCTCTCTGCAGCGCCTGTACGCTGGCGAGTGTTGCTCTGTCTGTGGGTGTGAAAGTAAACGTTGTTTGCAGGGCGGAAGCTCGGGTCAGCTGGTGTCATCGTGGACATGCTCCCCCTCCACAACCCGGACAAACTGAAGGATCTCAGCAAGGCCTGGTATTCTGGGAATCAGCTGGCTCAGCCTCTGGGTGGGTGTCAACACAAACACACATTATTATACATATTGGAGTGTCTCATGCGTGCACTAACATCAGCTGCTCTTTGCAGATTCAATCAATGGGTATTTTGGAAACTCCGTGGCCTTCTACTTCAGCTTCCTGGATTTCTACACCTGGTCTCTGGTCCCGCCGGCGGTTCTGGGCCTGTCCATCACATACTTCTCAGGTAGGCGCGCAGGATTCTCTTCTGCTTTAGTTAATGTACAGAGTGAATTTTACCACTAGAATGAAGAAGTATTCAACTATTTGCGAGCTTCTAACTAAGCAGGGATCTGACATTATCTGAAAAAGGCTTGAAAGGTTGTTTCAGAACATGTTACAAAGTGAAGCAGCTGTTTGAGATTTCACCATCAAATGCTTTACTTTAAAAGATGACAAAGGGATAAAAACGGATGTAAACCATAATATAGATCTGCATATCTATAAGCTTATCGAACTTGTCCTTATCAACAGAACGGTTATCACGTTTAATAATTTGATATCATCCCGTTATCGCAAAAATTAGATTAAATGTTCACTAAACTTTATTTTCAAATACATGCTGTAAAACGAGATAACAAGTCATTCACTTTGAGATCATTAGCTCTAATGAAATCAAATCTTGGCTTGCGTAATTTTTGCACATAACAGGGAAAAGCTTTGCCTCAGGGTGGTGACATAGTAAAGACTGTTTGGTGTCTTAGCATGTTAAGGCGTGTTGGCATACCTAAAGTTATTGTCACTAAGGGGCTTGGGGGGGGGGGGGCGACCAAATGCAGAAAAACCCAGCGTTCCGGGAGTGTTATTGATTGAATAAAAGGTAGATAGAACGGTCCTAGCAGAAGTAAGAGAGTCGGGGTGAAATGTTCTCGCTCCCGTCACAGGTGAGGCCCATAAGGAGACGGGGGAGTCCGTCTCGGGCTCAGCGGTCACCAGTGACGACGACTCTGGGCCGGCCGTCGGCGGTCACATGATCCAGGCCATCTTCAACATGCTCTGGTCCACGGTGGTCATGGAACTGTGGAAGCGCCGGAGCTCCTCGCTCTCCTACCGCTGGGGGACCATGAGCCTCGCCGAGCGTTTCGCCGAGCCCCGCCCCGGTTTCCACGGTGACCTCGGGGTCAACCCCGTGACGGGCCGCGTGGAGCCCCTCTTTCCCGGATGGCAGAGGGACCTGCGTATGGCACTGGTGTCCGTCCCAGTGGTGGGGCTCTTTCTAGGTACAACTTCACATGTGACTAGAAAGTACGCTCTCCTACGTCCCCGCGTCCCCTGACACCATCCCGTCTCTCTCTCTCTGCAGGCCTGGTGGTTCTGGGTATGCTGTGCTTCTACTGGGGGGAGGCACAGGTGCAACAGCTACACAGAGACTGGGACTCCCTGCTGTCTCAGACGCTGCTGTACGTGCCCTCGGTGCTCCACATCGTCTACACAAACGTGCTGGCAACTGTCTACAAGACCGCGGCGCTGTCTCTGACTGAATACGGTGAGGAGAGAGGAGGGCAGGGCATGATCCAATTCATGAATACAGCAGCAGTCTTATACCGAAGATGATTTGCATTGAAAACCGGTGCAGGTCGTGGGGAAAGGGAGGGAGAGAGCGAGGGAAAAGAGAAATATTCAAGTCGTTCAATCGTTGCCCTTATCTTTCCCTCCAGAGAACCACAGAGAGGAGTCCGCCTTTGAGAACCATCTGACAGCTAAAGTCTTGGTGGTATGTTCCTCCTCTCCCCTGCACCCCCCCCCCCCCCCCCCCCCCCACCCATCAACCCAACAGCCTCGTTCACCCGGCTCTTGTCTCTCCCTTTCTCCGCCAGTTCACTTTCTTCAACTGCTTTGCGGTGCTCTTCCACATTGCCTTCTTCAAGCAGGACGTGCCTTTGCTCCGCAAGGTAATATGCAATCTAATCCAATCAGAATCCTAAGCCTGAATTCACTGTCCAACATGGTGTTAACAGAGAAGAAAAGAGCTGAAACAATCTGTTTAAGACTTCAATTCACACCTGAATAAACTGAACTGCTTCAGACCTTCTGTATGAGAAGGTTTTCTCTAAATGGACCTCGCTGTATTTTAATTGAGTACCTTAGAGCCATGATCAACTTATTTGTTTGGTGGGAAATGCATCTCTAATGCTATCAACCACAAACATTCTCACTCCAAGATCTCATCCGTTTCATTAACACTAGCTTCTCCAAACAAAAACTCTGTTGCGGGCCAAGATGCTCAGTAGACTATAGACAGTAGACAGTAGGATATCTCTCTTTACCAGGAACTTGTCATAACCGGTAGGCTAAACACACAATGCTAGGAATTGTCTCAAGGTTCCACCACATGAGGCATTCTCTTTGTACTAGTATACTATGAATAAAGTCCCTTGTGACTAATGTGGGTCGAGGCCCATAAAATCCCATAATGCAACTTGTGTGTGATTCATTAGCTGAAAAGATCCCAACAAACCGATCCTCCAGAGCAGTACACGCTCTCACTTTATTCATTCCGCCTGGCATTGTGTCCATGTCAGCCATACTCCTGTTGTGAGGGGACGTTACATGTTTTTGCCCGTTAATTAAATAATTAAAAGAAAGGTTCCTGTGTGACGTCCACTTCCCATGTTCTCTTTGTCTGCCTGAAGCGCTTGGCGTCTTTGCTGGTAGTGACCCAGCTGCTGAACCAGGTGACGGAGGTGGTCATACCCTTCCTGGTGGACCGGTTCATCAGCGCCCCCCACAGGGCAGAGAGCAAAGACGACCCACCGGAGGACAAATTTAGGAACCAAAGCAACCTGCCTGCCTTCCCTGTGAGTGTGCTGCATGCAGAAAAAGTGCATGTAAAGACAGGAAGACAAATCACCGCAGCGTCTGACACGGCTTCTTGTCTTCCGTCACAGGGATTGTTTGCGGAGTACATCGAGCTCCTGGTGCAGTTTGGGTATTTGAGTCTTTTCTCCTGCGTGTTTCCCCTAACGGCCGTGCTGCTTCTCCTCAACAACATAACAGAGATCCGAACGGACGCCTACAAGATCTGCAAGCTCTTCCGAAAGCCTTTCTGCCCCCCCGGGGCCAACATGCACGTGTGGCAGGTCAGCAGTAAACACAACGCATGATTAGGAATGAGACGCGTCCCACTCAGCCCTGAGGGAGCGGATCTCCTCACTGTCCCCGTGTTTCAGATCGCCTTCGAGGTCCTGAGCTTTGTCTCCGTGGTGTCCAACTGCTGGTTGCTGCTGCTGTCGCCGTGGTTGCAGAACCTGTGTCGGGAGGGTGGGTGGAGCAGCACAAATGTCCTGCTGGTGGCCATTTTGGTGGAGGTAAGAGGGGAGTGGGGAGAGAGTCACATATGGAATTATCGCAGCATGACTCTTTTGACCTTCGTCTTGGTTTTGCAGCACGTGCTGATCTTGGTGAAGGTGGTGATATCGGTGCTGATACCCGACGAACCGGACTGGGTCCGAAAGAAGATGGAGCATATTGAGTTCACATCCATGCAGGCTTTGAGAGAGCAGGTTAACCCTCCACCCGACATTTCAGTGTGTTGCCGTTCCACGTGGTCACCGTGACAACCTTCCTTCCTTCTCTTCCAGAAACTGCATGGCTGAGGACCTTGAGGTGTTGCTCAACTGCTCATCTGTTGTGTGGACCCACAGAGGAGAAGAGTCTTAGGTCTTTAGCAGGGCCCACCATGCATTGCGCTGTGCCCAAGATGCTGCCCCGGTGCACCTATGTTCCTGCAGCTCTCCCCTTTTAAATGGCACACTTATATTACGTGAACACGGCAAGTGCCATTAAAACAGAAGCCATTTTTTTTTTTAATTGTTATACTAGACTGCAAAGGGGATGTATTTATTATTTGTGCAGACGTCTTCATAAAAGCCTTTTGTATGAGGAGGATTTCTCAGTGTGTAGCTATAACGTGGGCAGCTAAAGAGGTCTCGTCAAATCACCGTGGCTACGGTGTATTTAGTCAGCAGTTAGAAGAGTGGAAATAAATGTCTGCAAAGCGGCTTTCGAGGCTCCCCATCAGCTACTTGCTAGTATTGCAGCAAGTAGCTATCAGCTGTGTAAAATTCTAACGTCATAGTGGGAATGAACCCACTCTGTGTGCTGTACTCTGAGCTTCTCCTTGCTTTGGCCCTTTATTGCATGATGGCTTGCAGACAAGGAAACCTGCTGAATTCAAGCATATATCTAAGCGGAGGAAAATAAACTAACTTCCACTAGCTAGCTCATGGCCGCTAACCTCGCCATTTGGCGCAGGAGTGCCCAGCTTCCGCTCCACCCTCAGGTAAACACTGTTAACTCCTTCAACGCTGTTAGTGCTGTTAGTGGTGTATGCACCTTTAAATGTGAGCCGCCTGCTAAACCATTGTTATATTGAGAGTGCTATGAATTTTGCATTTAGCACCTTTAATCAACATTTTTGTAGAATAACAACGCCATAGGAAATGATCACACAACGTTCAGTGGGTCCGCTCAGCTCTAAGCTCATTGCTTGGGTTTTCAACTTGGCTGTTTATGTCGACTCTCACTGCTCTCATCCTTCTGAATTCAGCTGTTTTCAGTAAAATAACAAAAAACATAGACTGTTCGAGCGCACAGACAGAAATAGAGATGAATCCTATTTCATCTTTTTTTTAAATTTAGCAGCCATAAGGCCACATATCTCCCTAAGGAGCTGGTGGAGACCAAAAACAAAGCTAAAAGGAAAGTAAATATCGGATATTCGGTGGACAGAAACACAAACCAACAATCATTTGTTACAGTATGCTGTGCTGTTCCCAGGTCTCTGAAAAAGTATTGCAGCTTAAACTCCAGAAAGATCTGTTGTCGTCCTTGACTCACTTTCATGTTTGAATTGATGTCAAAGTCTGTTGTAAGAAATCAGAAAAAAAGCTTAAATATTTCCCCTATGGTTGAGTAGTGAGAAGACAATGTTGCCCCGTAACCTCCGTTGATGGTACTGCCCCCTCCCGTAGGATGTGGAGCTACCAAAGAACTGCCATGTGCCTTTCTATTTGAAATGTATATATTTTGAATGTTTGGTCTGTACTCAAGCTGACTGCTCGCCACAGATTGCTGCTTGACTTCACCGTGCTGCAACAACTGCCTCATCTTTTAGTCCGTCACTTTGCGCTCAATATAATCAATGTGCCCATGTATCCGCCTGGGGAACTATTTTCTTACATTCTTGCTTGACTGGGGTGTATTGTTTTTCATGATAAGTTATTGATTTTAAGAGTTACTATTCTCTCCAGCCACCAGGAGGCACTGTAGGCTTTCCATGAAAACCCCATGTAGCTTTTCACAGCCTGTGACTGCAGGACGGGGTCGGCTGAGACCTCCTCATGCTGCAGTAAGTGTGCACTCCTGACACTTATCATAAACCAAAGAGTGTGCGCACGTGTGCTCTTTTCTGAAGGGTTGTGAGGATTGAAACTATTAGACAATCTGGTGACATGTTCACAAGTTTAGTTGGGAGATGATGTTTGCTGGTTTTCCTTCAATAAACTCATAAAATGAAACAGAGCGTTTTTTTTGCCACATCCGTTCTTTGAAAGAAGTCAACCTGTCCAACTCTCTTTGCACCATTCATTTGATGGCTGCTTCTAAATCCATATTGATTAGTAGTTTTATCATAGAGAACAAACAAACATGCAATGTTTGTATTTGACAGTTAGTCATATTTAAAGCCCAAATGCTAAACAATTCCTTGTTTTTTTCTGATGGTAAACCAAATATTGCAGTAACGATGGTACATTTAATGCAACCCTATACTAACGCACTTCTTGTCCTGTTTGCGTTCAAATCTTCTAGGCCTTGTTTATCAGAGGTAACTGAAATCAGAGGACAGTGATTGTTGGATAAACTAGATTAATAAAGTTTAAAAATACACTGTTTCATGCTGGAGTAGAAGACTTGTGAAAGGGAGACACTGGAGCTTCTGCCCTGTGGCTCAGAGAAATCAGAGGCCCATGAGAATGTCCCTGAAACGCTCACAAGTCCATGTGAGCTCTTTCTAGACCTGTTTGGGACAGAACACGAGGTGGTCTTCATCTAAAACTTCATTAGAGAATAACTGTCCGTATCACAATCTTACCTGTGATGTTGAGGCTCCCATTCAGGGTACTCATCAGGTTTAACTTATGAGTTAATGAGTGACTAGTGATATGAGTCACAATAGGTTAGTGTCCACTAAGCCCTTGTGGTGGTTATATTAATGACTGATTACTGAATTGTGACTGTCCTTCAACAGAAGAGGATCTCCATCAATTATATTATTTAGGAATCGGGAGGAAAACTTGAAGTCCGGTAGTCAGTATCACCTTATCGTGGTGGAGAGGTTTGTGTGTCTCTAGGACCCTAAGGGCTGTGTTATTGGATACCTTGTGCTCCTGGTAGGGTTACCCTTGGCAAAGTGGTCTCAGGCGACGGGCCAGACTAAGAATGGTTTAAAAGACTTTATAAAAAAACGGAAGAGGGAAGGAGTTACCCGGCCCGGAGGAAGCCCGGGGCCCCCATTTGGAGCCAGGCCCAGATGGAGGGCCCGACAGAGAGCGTCTGGTGGCCGGGCTTGCCGCGGAGCCGGAGTGACGCCGCACCCCAGGACTCTACTCCCATGAGCTCACCACCTGTGGGGGAAACCGATGGGGTCGGGTGCGCTGCTAGAAAGTTGCCAGTGACAGTGGGGGGTCTAGACGGAACAGACCTGGGCGGCAGATGCTGGCTCTGGAGACGTTGAACGTAACCTCTCTGGGGGGGAAGGAACTGGAGCTTGTGCAGGACTCCGGAGGCAGTTGCAGTGTACCGACAGGCTTGAAGGACAGCAGCCTCTGCCGTGATGGAGGCAAAGCAGTGAGTATGGGAGGAGTTTGGGGTAACTAGGACTTATGGTGCTTCTGGAAGACCATCTGGCACCTCAGGAGGGGAAACCATCCAAGCTGTGTACAGTAAGGATGGAACCTTGTCCCTGCGACTGAGGAGCTTATCGGGTGGTGGAAGGAACACTTTGAGTAACTCCTGAATCCAACTCCTACGCCCTCTTTGGTAGAGGCGTAGCTTGAGCCGGAGGAGGGATCGTTGTCAATTGGCCTGGTGGAGTTCACTGAGGTAGTCAAACAACTCCGCAGTGGCAAAGCCCTGGGGATTGATGAGATCCGTCCAGAGATACACGAAACAGCACTGGTGAAAATTACAAATGAGGGCGACTGTGGGTGAGTGGGGAGCACGGTCGTCCTCCAATCAGAGGGTTGTCGGTTCGATCCCAGGCTCTGCTAACCTGTATGTCGATGTGTCCTTGGGCACGACACTTAACCCAACATTGCTCCTGTAGCTGCGACTACAGTGTGTGAATGGTAGTTACTGATGGCAGGTGTCACTGTGTATGGTTCTCCTGTCATCAGTGTATGAATGGGTGTGAATGGGTGAATGATGTCATGTAGTGTTAAAGCGCTTTGAGTGGTCAGAAGACTAGAAAAGCGCTATACAAGTACAGTCCATTTACCATCTTCTACTTGCATCGGACCAAGGACTCATCTCTTTTCTTGTCTTGCTGGACCTCAGTGCCGCATTTGATACCATAGACCATTGAATCCTGTTGCAGAGACTAGAACATTTAATTGGTATCAAAGGAACTGCACTCAGCTGGTTTAAATCCTACTTATCGGATCGATCCCAGTTTGTGCTTGTGAATCCTCAAAGACCACCAATGTTGGTCACGGAGTCCCACAAGGTTCTGTACTTGGACCAATTTTATTTACCCTCTATATGCTTCCTTTGGGCGATCTTATCAGCAAACACCGCATAAACTTCCATTGTTATGCAGACGATACTCAACTGTATCTGTCGATCAAGCCAGAAGAGACGGACCAGCTAGTTAGACTTCAAGAATGTCTTGGAGACATCAAAACTTGGATGACCGGCAACTTCCTGATGCTAAACTCAGAAAAAACGTTTATCCTGATAGGCCCAGAGCGCCTTCGAAGCCAGCTATCACGTGATACAGTTTTTCTGGATGGAATTGCTCTGGTACCCAGCAGCACCGTCAGGAATCTGGGAGTTCTCTTCGACCAGGATATGACCTTCAACTCGCATATAAAGAAGACTTCAAGGACTGCCTATTTTCATTTACTTACAACTTTAAAGTGATAAAAAGTGCTGAGTTGGTTTTAATCAAGGGCACATAGCAGGTTAAATGATGCAGTCATATTGGGCAACAGATAATTTATGTATACAATATACAATCATTTTACACACATTAAAATAAAACAACTCATCACTCATATTACACAGGCCTGATAACTCAACTGCGAGCACCTGTTTTGTCACAATTGAACAATCCGGGTTCTACCTTTGGTATTAGCACTTAGAGTTATGTGTATTTGTACATCATAACAGTTTGATCCAGATTAAAGTGGCTGTAGACTTTAAACCGAGCGATTAAGCCTTAAGAGGTTTCAGACAAACAAACACATGGCCCGTGGTGGTTGGACCGGGTGAAGTAGCCTGTACTGGCAGAACGTTTCCCGTGGCACAGCTTGTGCAGTGTCGGATGGGTGGCTCAGCTAAAGTGGCAGTTTGCCTTTCCGCCAGCATGGTTTAGTCTAATCCACATTTTGGTTTGCAAATATATTTTTTTAAATCCCCTGTGTGTGTTTTCCACCATTTGGTGAGGTCTTAGAGCCAGAACACAACAGCACCTAAAACTATCAAACATAGAAATGCAAAATAAACAAAAGAAACCAGTGGTCTTCATCCATTCTGCTGTTCCTCCTCCAGGGCTCTCGTCTTATCTGACAATGTCTATCATACACCCTGTGGCAGAATTTGAATGCTTTTATCTTAAGAAGCCAAAGGAACTGAAAATATGTTGCGTGTACGCGCAGCATCACCGGTCACGCTCTATAAAACCAGCACACCGCACACATTCATCCTGTTGATTGAATCCATTTTTAATAAATAAATACAGAAAAATAAATTCACAGCTCCATGGAGACGTGGTAGTAGTTACAATGCCGGTCAGTAGACACAGACACACTGAGGGGGGGGGGGGGTGCAATCACACAGGAACGAATAATGGGGTATTCATCCCTTCTCTGCACGGATTTCATGTTTCACGTGACACCCGCTGCTTATATAGCCGGGGATCAAAGGTTGCGCGGTAATAATCCGACTAGTTGTCCCTGTGAGGCTGCAGCGCCTGATTGGAGTACGCCCTCTTTACTGTAGAAGGAATTTTACGAATCTTCCTTAACCTGACAAAATGTTTCACTTCGTGTCTCTGCTTCAAAAGAGGAGAAAATAGAGCCACGCAGAGGCTTATATATGGTATGAGCACACAAAGGGACTCAGCTACACAGTAAGGAGTCACATCATTCGCTCTAAATGACCCAACACATCTAAAGCTCGATAAAGATACCTGCTGCAGTAGACGTACTGTGTGAGGTGCATCCGTGAGTGGATTACCTCAAAGTACTTACAGGTACACAGGAACACGTCCTGTCACAGCCAAGACACGTGGAGGTATAGTGTGATAAATAACAGTAACAACATGCAGAGTCACATGTCTCTTCAGAAAATTCATATCTGCCCACACAAAATAAATCTGTTGTGATCAAATACGACATTTCAGTGTGAATAAAAAGAACACGTTGAAATACACTGGAAGACCTGCATCCCGATCAATGATCCCGTTTAACAGTTAAGTACAGTATGTTAGGACACGTCATTACATCAAATAAACTTTAGGACTTAAGAGTACAGAAAATCATATCATCATCTTATTCTTAGGCATATATTACACAGCATCATATTTCACGTCGTACTGTATGATAACAGTCTCCATCTTTCTATAATAGCTTATATCAAGAGCTTTTGAACCTTGAGAAGCCGGTTGTGCAAAGGGAAGAGAAAACGAGTGCCGCTCTGTAGCACGAGCTGGTTCAAAGTTTGTTCTAATTCACATATTATAGAATATGAAATCGTGAATCTACGGAGTGCTATACCATTCTGACTTTTTGAGGGTTTTTCGACCAAAACAACTTGGTGGCCATGCATGTGCAGAAACCCATCGAATCATTTTAGGCACCTTTCAAACAAAAAACAAAAAAAGACTATAGCTTATTCAATAAAAATGTTCATTTCCATCTCTTCCTGTTGTTACCGCTCTTCATTCTCCCGCACTCCTGTTGGCCCTGTTATGTAACAGTTTTCTGCTGATATCCGACTACTGTGCTGCACACCTCCGCCGGCTCAACGCCACGCCGATCGCCTTCGCCCGGCGCTGCAGGCGAGTGTTCGCAGGTATGAAGCCCTGTGGCTCTCATAGCACGTGGCAGCAGTTGTACTGGGCCAGCGGCAGGATCTTGGGCTTGTTGTGCGTCGGCATGTTGAAGGCCAGGGCCTTCTCGCACAGCGGGAACTGAAAGAGCCTCTCGCGCAGCTTTATGCTGTGCCTCTTCCCCTGCTCCGGCCATGCACTGTGGGCTTGAGATCGGTCCGTCGGGGTGACGTCCCCCCCGCCCTCCCCCGTCCTCCCTTCTCGCTCTCCTTCTCGTCCCGCTTTTAGCGCCTGCTCCTCGTTCAGTGCGAGTCTGGGAGAGGAGCCGGAGGACTTGGTGTTGTTGTTAGGTTCAATCTCTTCTTCCTCCGGGCTCAGGGGGCCCACCGCCCCCCGGCAGCACGGCACCGCCGAACCAGGCAGAGGCGATGGAGGAACTTTGGCCGTTTGACTTGCCGTGCTGTCTCCATGACTCAATGGTTGGTCTGAAATCACGCAGCCACCATCTTCCTCCTCTATCTCCATTTGATCCTGCTCCTCCTCGGTCTCCTCGAGAACCTCTACGAAGCTTCCTAACTCCTCTTCTGGGTCCTCCTCCCTGCACTCCTGATCACCTGCGCTGTCAAGCGTCTCTTCAGCTGCTTTTTCTGGCTCTGCTACGGCCGAAGACGCCAAGCATTCAGCCTCCTTGGCCAAAACGCCCTGCACCTCCACTTCTTCTTCATCCTCCTCCTCTTCCTCTTCGCAGATCTGCTGTAGCGCCGGTAGGTTCCTGGTGACCGGAGGCTCTTCAGCCAGAGGCGGACGCAGGGTCAAGGTGAGGCTGGGCTGCCAGGGGCTGGGGAAAGCCTGCTGAGGAGGGGGTCTCGCGGCCAGTAGGTCCCCACATTCAGGTGCTCCCAAGCGTGGTGAGCTGGGGGAGAGGGCCCCCGAGAGCCGGTACGGCGGGGCCTCCGGGCTGAGCAGGGCGTCGTCGAGCCCCTGCAGCCAGTCGTGGGCCTCGATCTCCTCAAGCGAGGCGCGGCAAGACGGGTCCTTCTGGAGCATCCGGGAGATCAGGCTGACGGCGGGGAAAGACGGAGGGGATTATCGTTAATGCCAAGAACAGAAGATGAAATTCACAGGCTTTATTTTGGCGCTACAACAACATCTTACTGAAGTGCCTTGAAACCCAAACAAGTTAAAGTTCCGCTAGACTCGGACACCCAAACGCAGCATCATGTGACCTGCGGCCCAGAGCTGGTTCCCATATTGCACGATGCGTTTGCTGCAGCAGATGATCCAACAAAAGGCTTTGTATGCAGTGTTTATGTGCGTAGCCTTCTAGAGAATAGGACTTGGGTATAAACACCTTCCCGCGTTCCTTCCTCTTGTCTAACCGTTTGGTCCTGGTGATTTCTTCACTGCAGAGAGTATCTATACGTGAGGGGGGTTGTGTGTGTTTGTGGTCATGAAGCAACCACTGAGATAGCTTTCGGACAACAACGGCGCTTTTTAAAAATGATACTTCGAGTCCTGCAGATTACCTTGTACATGCACTTAGTTTTAAAATTACAAATTTTGTAAGTTCGGCTTTTCTGTATGTGTCAAACCCTTAATATTTTTTTTTTAAATCAGAATGTGATTTTATGGATTTGTTTTGGATTCCGTCACTCAAAGTTGAAGAGAACCTATGATAAAAATGACAGACCCCTACATGCTTTTAAGTGGGAAAATCTGCAAAATCGGCAGTGTATCAAATACTTCTCCTCACTGTAGCTGGATAACACTAAAAGTGCTTCACGTTTCAACTTTATATGCGGCTGGGCGGAGAAGCTTCCGGGATAACTGGGACACTATCATTATCCACTGAATCGCACGATTTCGCGGTCAGCAGCTTTTTGACACGGGGCGACCCCCCCACCCCCCGCATCTATTCCACGGCACAAATGTTCCGGAGTGGAAAAGGCCTTAGAGTTGAAGATAAAACACGCAAGGATCTCACGACATTTGTATTTGACACAACTCGTCCCTACCCTCTGCAGCCGTGGGAGACGTGCTCTGGGACGCGGTATCGGCAGTCCAGGATCATGACCAGAGTCTCGCTGTCGTTGGTTTCCTGGAAGGGAGGGGCTCCACACACCAACATGTACAGGATCACCCCGAGAGACCAGATATCTGGAATAAACACACACGGTACAGAAATTGGCCTTGATTACCAAATCATGTCTTTAAAAAAGATGAGCCCCCTCTCTGCTTTCAGATCATATTTAGAAATCTGAGAGCCTTTTAAGGGAGATTTCTGAAGCAGAACACAACGTGAAAAAGAGATCCTGTCCCACATAGACACCAAAAACATCCACATCGTCGGCGGAGAGGTCACAGGCCGGTTGAGTGCTACGTGACATTTAAATAAGGTTGTTCCTCAATGAAGTAGGAAGAGGGAGTGTGTGAGTGACAGCTGCATGACCAGTTTGATGTGACACACATGCACACACACAGTGCTGACAGTGGGGTTTTTTTTCCTCCTCCCTTTCCTTCCTCCTCTGCCTGCTGACCCCTCCCTGCCCCCCCCTCCTCTCCCTCCTGCAGATGCAGTGAGAGGAAACAGCCGACACGCAGCAGCCCGAACCGGGGGAGAACACTGCAGCGACCCGTTCGAGGAAACGCACATGAACACACGCAGGGGGAAGGGGAGCGGAGGGCCGACGGCCTCAGCAAACAGAGGGCCCGTTGTGCTATTCTGAGAATCATTCTGCTTTCCTTTTTCTCATCCTGCTCTCCTCTCCGTTTCTCCACCGAGTGCTGGAAATAGAAGCGCTGTAACTGTAGAAATAAAAATAAACGCCACCTCTGCTAAATATTTGTTTCCAGAGTTACTTAAAGGACCAGTTATTGCTGACTTTCTCTTTTCCTATCCCAACCTTTGGTCCGTTTTGTCATTGTTGCTGTCAGTCTCACAGGGACCACGGATGTCCACACGGAAAGAGTGAAAGTAGCACATGCATCTTAAAAAAGGTGGTGTACTGATTTCTCCACACACACGGCTGTCCCTGCTGGCTTCAGGTCACATCAGGAGACAGACTGAACAGCTGCTAGCACTGTAGCTCTGTGATAACAATGTTTTTCAGTTAGTCTAAAAAATGACGAGCATTCATGATCTCCAGATGGCGATCCCAGAGTTTTCCTCGAAGTCAAATTTAAACTTTTTACAATACCTTTGGCTATTGTCTAAAAAACGTGCAGGAATGCAGGTGAACATCAGCCTGTCTGCGTCGTCGTTTACTGCATGCTGAGCATTTATCTCAAGTTGGTAACAAAATCCTTTTCCGAGATTGCACTTCCACTTCACAAGAGCTTGTGCCATAATTTCTATTCATAAACACATGTCAAGTGTCAAGTGATACAGATAATAATAATTGCAGACTCTCATACCACACAGCAGTGAGATTACTGAGCAATACTTGGCAGCAACTTGAAAGAGTTCCTTTGTAAATGAACCATAAAAATATCCAAAGTGGAGCCGAAATAGATAAGGATTGAAAAACAATACAATAAAAATACACTGTGCTTCACTCAGACCCATATCTATCCACCGACTCTCACACGTACCCCCTCCCACGTGTGATGAACATTCAGCCATTGTCCCACATTGTATCCACGATGGTCCAAACAATGGCCCTCAGTCCTCGCTGTGCGCTCCCGTGCAGTGTGTTGTTATGCAACGCGGCGGAGAAGCCACTAAGTGCTGCGCGTGTACTCTCCTCTGCTGGCTGGTGCCGCGCCGGATCAATGCTCGGCCTCAAGAAGCTCCAAACAGCTGTGGATCTAATGTGATGTTTGGATTGTCTCATTCTTGAGAAAGTGTGTCCTGACTTTACTGGTAGTGCACGCACGCACACGCGCGCACGAGTGCACGCACGCACACACACACAGATGTAATGATCTTGATTAAGCTGTGAAGATAATACGAGCATTACTTGTGCATGCAGAAGGTTTCACCCTCCACTGATAAGTGACTCAGGTGGAAATCCCACTCCGATCCGTCTGACATTGGATTATTTCTTGAGCCGGATGACATTCATGAATAATGTAGGCCAAGCGCTATATTCTGAGTGATCGTGTGCCTCCAGTAACCTTCCAAAAAGTCTCCATATACTAGACGCTAGTCGGGAATCCTCACGATGAGCACATGGATCATTGAGGTATGGCACTCATAAGAATGGGATGGAGGCAGAAGCTCATAGTGACCTTGACCTTTGACCACAAACAAAACCAGTTCATCCTTGAGCACTTGAGCATTGTGGCGTGGAGTGATGAAAACAAAAGGACATTAAAGGGTACTTCTGCAGTTGTGTAGTGTACCTCCATAAAAGCAGGGTCCGAATGTTAGTGTCCACTGTGGGTTTAGCTCTAAGACTGGATCCTAAAAATTCCCATAATGCATTGATTTTGAGACATCATCAGGGTAATTTGGTCAAACTTTAGACATGCCCTGAGGAGGACACCGCACAACCATTTGTTTCTTTTAACTGACCTGCTGATGTAAAAATGGCAGAGTGGCCTTTGAGAAGTACCACAGAAGAAGTACCTGCCTGTTGAGTCGGTACACAGAAGTCGACAGTGACCGAGTGACCGTAAGATCACCTCTCGTGCACTGGGACACACTCTCGTGCTGCTCCCAAAGGACTCGTTCGTCACTAGTGTACAACTCCCCTCAAAGTGATTTGACTTTTTGTTAAGGACTTTCTTGCTTGCTTCTAGCGTTGCTCCTGACTGAGCCGCAAGCAACTTTGAGGACACATCGGACTACACATCACACTTCATCACACCCACCATCTGCCACTCGCAGTTTTTTCCACTTCCTGCTTGGCTCAATCACCAGCGGTGCTCAGAGCCTAAAGTCATCGGCATCAGCATCTGATATATTATGCGGGAGTTAATGTTTGTAGACACAACTGCCAGTCCCCCCCCCACCAGCAGAGCGCTTGCCGAGACCAGAAAAAGGAGAAAATACAAGTAGAGGCCAGTGTTTTTGTCTGTGTTTTTGTACAAACATGTAAATAGGAGTGTGTAGCTGACGCCCAGAGAGGCATGCAATATCAGCCAAATGCAGAACTTCCCCCTTCAGAACACAAACTGGACCCCTCCCTGGTTATCTGTCATTCTCTGTGACTTCTTTGCCGAGTCATAACCCCCCCATATCCTAGTGGGCTTGGTTTCACGTGAGAGCTTTGTGGTTTCCAACCGCGCCGACCCAGTTCTATCCAAATCGTCCAAAGTGATTAGAAACAAAACCACATTTGGCACAGCTACGGGCTGATTATGTAAATAACGGTGTTTATCTTTTAGCGTGTCTCTCCTCGTACACACACACTTCCAGCAGCAAAGGAACCGCAGTGCATTAAACAGCAGCCTGTTTACAGACAGAAATATCAAATAGATGTGTGTGTGTGTGTGTGTGTAGAGACGGGTTTATGAGTCACCTTACTAAGCTGAAAACACTAAGGGACTTCTCTTCCTCTGTGCTGCTCTGGATTATGAGCAACCTACACATGTGTTCAGTGAAGTGTGTGTGTATGTGAATTGTGCATTTATATCGAAGTGATGTGCAGGTAGAAGCTGAAATCAAATCTTATTAACACATACAGCTTTTAAAAAAAGGAAGTCACGTGAAAACGTAAACCACGGCAACAAATTCACAAGTTACTGATGCGTGTGAGGGGTGTTTTTATGTGACTGCTCCATTTCCTTTTGTTTATAAGCAGACAACCACACGAGATAATACGGGGGAACAACAAAGCGCTTTCACTTTGTACAACAGGAGCTGCAGATCCTTCCAAACGCCGCCAATATCTACCCCAGTCCAGCAGATTAAACAACCAACCTCCTTGAACAAGTGCTCTCCTTCTGCTGCTCTAATGTCAAATCCTACAATCGCACACCGATCTCCGCAGTAGGGATCAGCGGTGCATAAACAGTGCACATATACACAAATGCTTGCTATGCAGTGTGAGCTGCAGTGTTTGGTTCCACTGCAGAACGAGCCCTGATGGCTCAGGACTGGCTGGCTTGCTCAGACTGACCCAGATACACATACTAATCCTTCACGGACATTACACACACACACACGCACACACGCACTATTAAAGAGTATACAGAGTTGGAACACACTGGTAAAATACAAGGAAATACACAGAGTGGAGGAGGACACATGTGGCCACACAAAGACCCCCTGAGGTGACACGTTTGCTTCTGTAGGACAAAAGCAGCCACGTTGAGAGGATCTGTTAATCACCCCGCCCCCATTTGGATTTCTCTTGTGACCCCTTGTGGGGTTCCTGACCCTCACGTTGGCAACCATTTATCGAGACACCAGTTCCGGTTCAACACCAATCCAATGCAAAAAAATAGAACTAAAAATATACATGTGTTTCTCACCCACAGCTGGAGCATCATACTCTTCCCCCAGCAGGATCTCTGGGGCAGAGTACGCCAGCGACCCACAGCTGGTGGCCAGCATCGTCCCGGGTTGGAATAAATTGCTGAACCCAAAGTCAGTCAGCTTCACCGCCCCCTGCTGAGGAAAGAACACCACGTTCTCGGGCTTCAGGTCCCGGTGCACCACGTGGAGCTGGTGGCAGTAGGCCACAGCGCGCACGATCTGGGCAAAGTGGCGCTTGGCGGTGCCTTCGGCCACGCCCCCCTCGTGGCGCAGGATGTAGTCGTAGAGGTCGCCCCCCTCGGCCAGCTCCATCACCAGGTAGAGGGTGGTGGGCGTGTCGATGACCTCGTACAGGCGGACCACGTTGGGATGCTGAACCAGCCTCATGCACCTGGAAATAATGATTCATTACGGTGAGGTAATTGGGGTAAATAAGGATGCTGAGCTCCTCCAGAGCACCCTGAGATCTACACAGGTGGTATCTTTATTTTTTCCATGTTTGGCTCAGACAAGATTTTGTTTGTAATTAAATCAATTAATTCCCATTAAATCAAACCAGCAGGAAGTTTGAACCTTTTTTTAAACCGCTTCTTTCGGGATCATTTACCTCACTTCCTGTAAGAGGTGACTCGCAGCCATCACATCGAGTTTTGTCTTGTCAATCATCTTGATGGCAACCAGCTGCCTGGTGCTGACATGGCGGGCCAGCTTGACCACGGCAAAGTGGCCCCTCCCCAACGTCCGACCAAGATGGTACAGTCCGCTGAGGTCCGAGCGACTGGGGCTGCTCGTGGGGTCGGGGTGCCCATCGTGAGCGGAGGTTCTGTCTCCAGAGGTGTCCATGTTTGAACAAGAAGGAGGTGGGAGGGGTGCGGGGGTGGGGGGGGGGGGGGTTTCAGGAGTGTGGGAAAAAAAGAAAACGGAAAGTGGAAAGCAGTTGTGTCAAGGTGCAGGGAGGAGGGGCTGTTGGGCAGCAACGTTCTTCAGTGATGGGGAGTTGCCTGGCAGGACAAAGAGAAGACAACGAAATGAGAGTATTGATGATTTTGGCCCCTGTGCCCCAAAAGGGAAACGGGAGATTCCTCATCGCTGCAGGCGCTGGACCAGATTGATTATTTCACATCTTTTGCCAACGACAGAGAATACGGAATAAGTTTTCAAATCAGGTAGTGAAGAACAAATATGATTTGCATTGTCTGATGTTGAAGAGCTGCGTTTGGCTCAATCTCAAATATCAGCCACCCAGCACAAATGGCGGGCCAAATCAATACTGTAACAGGAAACCATAATGTGTGGGTGTGTGTGTCATTAGTTTGACTAAGAGGGTCAAAAGGTGGCATTAGACCTGATGATGTCATCCCCCACCCCAACAAGTTCACAAAAATGACCACCATCAACTCCACGGCTATTTACCTCTATCTTCTTCATCCTCATTGCCGTCAGCATCTTATCATCACTAACTTATTCTTTACGAATACGTGATGGAGACGCGCGCGCGCGCAGGCCTCCCCCGGTCCGTGTGGTCTGATCCGTCCGGCTGTGCGGCATTATCGGATACAAGACACGTCGTTACTTAACGTTCCATGGCGACGAGCTGCTACTGCCTGTTGGCACAAACGTAACCCCCCCCCCCCCCCGGCGGGGCCCCCCCCCGTAACCCCCCACCCCGCCGGGGGGCAGCTCAGCAGCTCCAAAACAAACGCCCCCCTAGCAACCTCGCTGAACATCGGAAAAGCGTCGGAAGAACCCGACGCCGCTGCTGTGGTCGGCTGGTCCGAGGAGGCTCCCGGACCGCAGAAACCTCGCTATCCAACTTACCATTGTCGAGCCAATATCCCGCAGCTGCGAAGTGTCCGGCCGCGCCGCCCGCCTCCGTCACTGCGCCGCCTCGCCACGCTGAACTCGGCCGCAGGAACTGACAGCGCCGCCTCTTTCATAACACTGCGTGTTCGCGGTCCACGCGTGCACATACTTATGTCATGACGGCGGACGGCTCTCCGGCAGAGAGGGAGAGAAGGGAGGGAGATACCGCGGGACCGGAGCATGCCGACCCGCGCGCGCAGCTTTCCCTCTGACGTCAGTACATTCCAGCGCGCTCCCGCGGCGGAGCAGGAGAAGCGGGCAGCGGCCGCGAGCCTCTTGTGCAGTGAAGAGAGCAAAACGACGGAATGAATGCTCAGGATGTCCAAGCAATGACATAACTCGCTAATCAGTGTTTTTCTTTTCTCAAAATAGCTTCGGGGCTGGGGCACAATGAGCTGTGCCATAATATACACTATCACGTACATTCCTAAGATACTTTTACTATTCTAATGGATGTATTCATGTTGCTTGAAGACTCAGTGGGCTACAATGGAAATGAGGACATAAACCAAAAAGTTGTTTCCATTTATACCACCTTTTGTCGCTAATGTGTAAGGTAAATTTATGGATAATTATTGATCTATCTCAATTGGGCGTTTTTCAAAAGACGAAAACAAGGTGGATTAAATAATAAATTTAATACTGCCCTGATGTAACGTTATGCATCAAATGTAATATCTGTTTTGTGTTAATTAACCTATTACTCTGTCCATTTATCGTATCACCTCCAACTGACAATCACAGTCTTAAACTGACTGCGTTTAATATGTTGTTGATATGTGGAGTATTTAAAGTTTAAGCATTGTTATATTAATAGGGCCCAGGTCTGCTGGATGATCTCATCCAAGCTGCTCTTTGTCTCCTCTAACCAGCCAACATGCAGAATAATGGGGCCACCTAGTGGTTCTTTTCTTTCTTTCGTTGCAATAAATACATGCAGCAACCAAACACTACAGAGGAAGTAGGTCTGAATGTTGTTGTGTTTCTTGTCTCTCACGCTCGCACCCCAAAGCGCTTTTCAGGGAAAATGCAATGATGCAGATTTTAAATTAAATATATTTTATTTCTAGTTTTTCAAGTAACAAATGTAGCATATTATTGAGAGTTTCTGATGTAATGTTTTTTGGTTTCGACAACGATAACATTTTATGAGGTAGAAACAAAATATAATAGATTTATTAAGTCATCAAAAAGCAATTTCCCCCAGAAGGAATTAAAGATAAAGTGCAAAATAAACTTCAGTAAATAGTAGCCTAATTTACACACAGTGATTGGTTTGTATGTTTTGACAGCAATATCTTCTCCAACACAATTTACTCCTGTTAATACATAATGCAATTAAACACAAACAATAAATTGAAAAATAGTAATAACAATACAGCTTAAATATCACATTTTCTAACACATAATCAGCCGTTGTATTGGAATGTCTTTGATTAAGTTAAAGGTAAATAATAAACATGAGGACACTACTTCATCTATTGGCAACTTGGTCTGAGAATAAAACAGTAAATAAAAGTTAAGACAGATAATGAGAAAAAATCAAAACAAACAACAACAAACATAAACAGCTTAACATTCTCAGTGGAATCAATACATGTTACACTCAAAGTGCCTTTTCATGCTGCTACTCATTAGTGCTGCCAGAGAGGAATGGCCACTCTCTGGTCAGTGACAAGTCATGGAAGTACAGTGATTTTAGTTTTAATCCGGAGGTAGGATGTGAAAGGCAGCACATCACATGGAGAATACTCTCTCAGTTATCAGGGCCTCCGTCAGCTTTTCTCGCATGATCTCCTTGGACGAGTACAAGGGCAGGTACAGAATGGAGTGACATGTCAGAGCCCCGGGGAAGTGCTGATCGTAGCCCTGACCATTCTGGAGTTGCGGAACTTGAACTTCCATCCTGACCTGGTCCATGCCAAGGATAGGAACCCTCCTGGACCCGGTCAGGAACCCTGAAGAACGTCCGAGGAGGGAGACAAGGGAACTTCAAGTCACACTGTGTTTGTTACTGTTTTTGTGTAACACAATTATTTTATTCAAAAATACTGATATTGAATTAGATTTAGATCTTGACTCACTTATTAAGAAATAACTGTTTTGACCTTTCCAGCACAGATAACTAACATTTAATTCCATCCGCACTTTAATCTCCTCAAAGCCAGAAACATGGTGGATTTAATGGAGGAGGCTGCAGTATTGCTAAAACGACGCCATTGGAATTTCTTCAAATTGGAACAAATGATTGAAAAAAGAAGAAACTTCTCTCCTGACTTTTCTCAAATAAACTCTGTCGTTGTTTGTGACAACAACAACAACGTATAGTTTCAACAGCTCACATGCTGTGAACACGAGGCACAGTACTTACAAAGGAAATCTTTCCTCTGGTCTTCAGTCAGCTCATCAAAAACCTCCCAAAACATCTGCTTGTTGCTGGAGCCAAAGCAAAGATCCCACACTGTGTTCTAATTTAAATGATAATGACAATGTGATTAAAAGAAGCATGTTAAGATTTTCTGAATTAGTCGAGGAGAAAATAGGCCGAGCTTGTGTTTTGGACAGCGCGTGCACCTGTTTCAGTTTCGCCCATTCGTAGACGTCTTGGCCCACCAGCAGTCCCTGCAGCTCCTCCGGCCGAAACAGAGTCACCGGATCCCGGTCACACACCCGGAAGAATCCCCGCTTGAACTCCTCAAACACGGCCTCCACTGACGCGTTGAAGGCATGGCTCACGTAGGCATCCACAAATTCCTTCCTGTTTGGCAGATTCAAATAAAAATTCAATGAACATCGCTCTTACCCACCCTCAACCCCCCCCCACATACACACACACAATGAGATCGGAACATATTTAAAGTCTTACTTATTCAGAACTGTCAGTAGCTTCTTAGGATTTCGGGGGTCAAGGCAAACCTCTGTCCCATCCCAGTTTATCTGTTAATGATGAAAGAGGAGGTCAGTGGTGCAAAAGCTTTGTAACACTGCAAGAACGATAAACGAGTTGCATTACTTTAATCCCTGAAAGAGTAAAACACTAACAATAAAATCCCAGTCCAGTTTTATTAGTTCATCCTCGTCATAGTTCAGGATGCACTGCAGACTTCTAAAAAACAAGTGAAACAATTAAATAGAGTTAAATTAAAAGAAAACACTGACTGGCGTACATTCACAACACTGAAGCACCCATTTAAATTCACAAAACTGTTTTACTAAATTAAGGTTAATGCTTACTTTCCAACATCCGGGCTGAATTCCTTCAGATCCTCCAGCGTCGGCTCGACACCGAGCAGCTTCTTGAACAGGACCAGCGGGAAGGGTAAGTGTATGACGCTGTTGTTCCACAAGGCCAGTCCACACAAAACACCAAACAGGAAGAAGTGTGTCTTGTCCTCCTCATTTGCCTGTATTGAGAAACAATGAAAATGTCGGTTGATTGCAAAATGTCTCACTGTCGCTTCTCACCAGGAAGTCCATCAAATGGTTGGTTCCCGCATGAGGATTGATTGATTGATTGAAAGTGTTACCGTGGAAGGGAACCAGGCCAGCGTTTCGGAGTCGTTGAACATGAACGTTCCAGATCCAGGGGAGACCATTTTACGGAACAAGTGGTGGAAAAGGTCTCTTTTGTTGACGTCTGTGAGCTTTGGGTCCTCATCATAATAGACCTGAGAGAGAAGAAGATGAGATTAACAAAATTATTATATAATTGAATGACACAACATAAGGTTATTTATAGAATAGTTAGCTCCTTTAACTGAATGTTTACCGCAAGTGGCTTCTTGAGGTCCGGGGGATGAGCAGCAGCCAGTTGCTTGAAGGTACCTTCCAAAAGTGACGCTCGCTTCAGCTTCAGTCCCAAAAAAAAGTATGACTCTGTAGCCGGTCCATAAGGAATCATTGGCTGGTGTGCTCTCTGGAACGACATTTAAAGTTACATCTTTAAAACTTCTATTTCTTAATTTCATGTAATGTAATACAATGCAATGCATTTTATTAGAAATCAACATTCATCACCTTATGAAGGACAAGAGTCTTCCATTTAAACATTAACCGGACACAAAGCTACTGTGTATTCCAATCATTTGGAGTTGTGCTTCTGTTGCACTAGTGAACATAAGGGCAATATTTTATTCAAGTCTTGAGGGAAGTGTTAATATCATCAATATAGATGATTGATATTGGAGAACAATTCTTGCTGAAATTGATAAGAGCAACTGAACCGGTGGAGCTATGAGCCGTAGAACCAAAACAGTGAGCTAAAAGACACTTGTTATTAGATTCACTGTCATTCCTGCACGCCAAAAACAGGCCCCTCTATATCCTTATATTAACAGCCTTATAATTACATTGGTAACGTAAATAGACATTTTGCCACTTTGTTAAACTCGACAGGACACATATTGCTAACTTGAGGGCATACTATACAACGATGAAAATTCCACGCTCAAATTTCCAGGCCATACGTACTTTAGTGTTTCTGGCATAGATGTCAAAAGCCATTTTCTTTGATTTCAGATCCATCACAAATGGGAAGTTACAAAGAACAAATGGCCGATTATCCAAAACCTGAAGACAGCATAGAAACATTTCATTAACAAAATTATAAACTTCCGGACCACAGATTTTTAGCTTTCAATACATCTTTTTTTCACCTTGATGGAGACCGTTTGCAAAGTGACAAAGTGAGAATTAGAACCGTGTATTTTGTTCATAGTTTTACCTTCATATTTGACATTGACCGCCAGATCCTAAGATCCTCCTCGAGAAATATTTGGCTAACCTCCACACAAAAGGTTTGTTCTGGGATCCTCTGATGTTCTGCGACCCGCCCGTTGGCCTTTGAGACAGGTGCGTTTAGGTAAAGGGTTAGTCGGCGTGTTTTAAATTCCCAGGAAAGAAAACAAGGTGACAGATACTAACGTTGTACATATTCTGGAGGACTAGCAGCAGATTTCTGAGCCGCGGGCCACGAGGAACAGGATGTGAGCAAAGGATCTCTGAGAGGGCCTTCTTCCATACGCCAACGTGTCGCACCTTAGTGGAGGACGTCTGTGAGGACCACCAGTCCCCTGAGGAAGACAACGGGGAGACTTGCAGACATCAGTTACAGTTTAACAGCTAAGCAAATGTCACAGATATGAGTGAGGTCGGGAGTGTGCCACAAGAGTAGTTGCTACTCAGTTTTAATCCATTGGTACCCAATCACATGATCCTATGATTGATGTTAAAAGAAGCATATGCAACAGTCGAACATCTTGCTCTCGTCGTACCTAAGACCTGGAGGCTCTCAGCGGAGAGTCTTTGCGCGGCGGCGGCGACCGCCTCAGTAAGAGTCGTGCTCGTTCCTCGCGTGCCGTGTCTCTGGATCCAATGCAGGAGCTCATTGAGAAGCAGGAAGATCCTCAACCCCTCCACTCCCTCCGGCATCTCGTCAAGAGAGGGAAGCAAGAGCAGCACAGCATCCTGGACCTGTTGAGAGCACAAAACGTGATAACTGAGTACAAGATCACTGAGAAGACTTGAAGGTACACATGAAGGCAAGATGTCAGTCGGGTACCTCTGCCAAGACGTGATCCTTCCTCGACAGTTTCTTAAAAGAATGCCGCGCATGTGACATGTTCAAGCCGCAGTACTTTGACGAGGTCTGCAAATGTTTGTCGTTGCTTTGGAGACACATGGCAGTGTAAATTTGATGTAATTTGAGTGACAAAGAGACTTGGAGATTATCTACTGATGGCTTTTACCTTTGGTCGAGGAAGATTTGATTCATAGAGGATGCAGAGGAAAAAGTCCTGAGGATTTCCCTGCAAGGTTTTCATGGGGTTGGTTAATAAACATTGAGAATACAGTGTTAATAGAGTTAACCGGCTAAGCAGTTATATGATAATTGCTACTGCATATATTTACCCCTTGATCTTTTTCCATGACTTTGAATTACATTCAGAGACCCATTTGTCAATTACATCAGTGGTTACATTGCTGACCCTGGCTGTGTTCGACTCTTCTTGTGCTTCCTGTGAAAGAAACTACACATGACTTCACATGTAAAAATCAGTGGGTTTATCGCCACAATTCATATGTACTGCATTCATGTTGGTACCTTAACCGAAGTTGCAAACGAACAGTTTCCTCCTGCGTAGATGTTTTCAATTATAGGACCATGATTGGTGTCTGCAATGATAAAATGATAAAAGTTATCTCTGTCTCTGAAACTAAAATGTAATCAATTCAGTTATTTTACAAGCTTACTCACCCTGTGGTAGCTGAACAGGGAGCGGCACGGATGGATGACTCTCCTCTGCATGTCCCAGCTGCCCACACTCTCCACGGCCAAAGGAGTGAACCCTCCTGGACTCCGTCAGCACTAATGTGTGATGCCTGATGGAGAATTGCAGCATAAAATATTTCAATGACAACCAAGATGCTTTTTCAGGAGCTTTCCATTGGTGCCATTCCTGTGGATGTTCTGAACAGGAACAATGAAAAGACTGTTTATCAAACAGCACTCTCATGGAGATGTGCACAACTGTATCAATATCACATTAAAATGAATAGTGGGTAGAATCTTTATAAAATGCTTGTTATAAACAACAACCCTGGCCACTAAACTGCTGTTCCTAGAGCATATGCTTAGGCGTTAGGCTACCTGCTCCATAGCTACGCTGGATGGATCGGACATGTGTTGCTTTAAAAGGTCGGCTAATATGCAAGCGACAAGCAAGCAATTTACCAGGAATGACAGCCATTCAGAGAGTGTTTTGCTACACACTGTTGGCTTTGTAGGGGAACTGAAAAGAGGTAAGGCATCCTGCGCACGTAAAAGTCACACTACATTAAGCTACAATCCTTTTCATAATACAGAAAGATTAACATGTAAATTGCGTCACATAGTGCTTTGACTTTGGCATTTCTAAGCAAAATCAGTAACAATTGGAATGCAAAAAATTATCAACAATGTTGGATGTGCATAGGTATTGAAACTGAATTCACACAATTGTACCGTACCATCCACATGCAATCTTGGTGACCTTTGCCCCAAAGAGCTCTGCAACAAGCCGAGGTCGTAGTTCATCACAGAATGAGTTGTGCCCAAGCTGTCCATATTGACCAGAGCCGAATGTGAACACGGCACCATTCTGAGGAAGCAACCCGACAAAAACACTTTTTAAGTTCCCACCAATTGTTTATTGTTACATATTTCCATTTTTCTGCAATTCAGAGGGTTAGTGCTGCATTAAACTACCTCGGTTGGTTTTTATTTTGTCTAACCTTTGTCAAAACCGCAGTGTGCTCCTTTCCACAGGAAATGTGACTTGATTTCTTTGTGTTCAGGTAGCAAACGGGAGTTGGTTTTGGTCTGTCTATTGTGAAAAATGTATATTCCGGTTAACATACAACAGGTATAGTAGTATGTTATATAGTAGAGACAAGGCTTTTATCCTGACCTGCTTTGTCTCCCAGCCCCAGCTGCCCACAGTCGTTTCGGCCCCAGCCCAACACGGCCCCGGAGACGCAGAGGGCGAAGCTCTGCTCTCCCCCTGCTGCCACCAGGACCAGGGGGAGCGCCGACAGACCCCCCAGGCGTTGGGGCGAGTCAATGAAGGTCTCACTCCTCCCCAGACCCAGCTGGCCCCTGGAGTTCCGGCCCCATGTGTACACCTGACCACCTGTGGAGAAATGACTGTTCTGACGACCTGGCAGGTTTGCCTTTTACAAACCAAGTGCTTTATAAACAGATGTTGTTACTATAATAATTATTATCTTGTACTATGCATTGACATCAGCCACTATTGGACTTTAGGTCAGCTTTTACCATCCCGTCCCAACGCTGGCTGAGATGTTGTTTCCACCAGGTCAACATAACAGAGAGTTTACAATAGGCAGGGGTGGTATAACAAAATTTAAGCAGATAGTATGTGACTCATTTTACTTTATTGCCTGAAACTATTTAAGAAGAAGTTTCCATGACAACCGTAGGAGCCAACAGCTCCAAGCTTGTAGATTAGTAGCAGAGCACTATATAGACTTCACTGTACCTTTGGTGAGGGCCACTGAGTGCTGGCTCCCGCAAGCAACCTGAGACACAGGTATGTTACAAAAAGCTTCCAGGGGCCTGCGAGGACAAGAGACAGACACAAAACAGAGCTCAAATACCCACAAGGAACCCAGGTGAGGGTTTTGTAATACAAATCAGCACCATTTCACACATTTTGATTCAGGACATCAAACGACATCTTTAGGTAGAATTCTCCTTACCTCGGAATGTAAGTGCGAGTTGTGTCCACAAAGAGAACTTTTCCTCCCTTAGAGAGCAGGGTGACCGTATGATCATCACAGAACACGGCTTGAATCTTCTCTCTACACTTCACTAACTCTGTGAGAACACAGCAGGTGAACTGTGAGTGTAGCAGCTCGGTATACTACAGACCACTGCAGCAAATAAGAGTAAGAACTCAAATGCAGGTTATGAAAACTGATGCTCACTCTGTTTTCCTCTGACTCTTCTCCCATCCTGGCTCTCTGTTGTGCGAATGATGGCGGCATCTCCGTTGCTTTTGATGAAAGCCAGCACGCTGTGACCTGCTGAGAGATCCGTGATGTCAAAGCCGAGGTTTAATAGGTGAACTCCATCGCCTGCTGAGACATTCGAGCCATCTCTCAGCCGGAAGCCCTGCTGGCAGTTCTCTCCCCATGAAAGCATCCTGGTAGAATAACTGTGGGGACCCGTCAGCTGCTCTTTATGTCTCACCTCCGACAGTCGGAAACGAAACCTGATTGGTTTATTGTGCATGTTTTGCTGTGAGGAAAGGAAAACGAAACGTACGCGCAGGAGCCAGTGAGTCAGAGGTGGGTGGAGCTTTGCAACTCGAGAAGTGAAAGAAAAAACGAAAGTGAAACTAGAGTTGATGACTGCTGTTTCTGCATGACTGCAGAGGTTTCTACTCTTTGATGATTACAGAGAGTGAATAAGAACACTGGAACTGAGATCCTCAAATCAGAAAATTCAGTAAAAAGCTCCACCAAGCTTACTCCACATACGACCCTGTCTCCTAAATAACCTCTTCACGTATTTAGTGCCGCAAAATTGTGGATATATATCAATAACTGCAAAAGACACCCCGTCCAGGAAAAGGCGGTTCTCTTTAAAACTGAAACTGATACTGAAAAAACAACTCATAGTATTTCAATTGTTTTGAAAATGTACCTATTTGTGATTCATGGTCTGAAATGGCCAACATAAATACATAAAGATTACTCCCAATGATCAGTTCAAATGAACATTGATTTGGTTACATTTTCCACTCAAGTGTATATTAGTAGTTTCATTCATTGAAATCTATATAAAAATGAAAAAAAAGTAGAAGGGGTTCTGGAGAAAAACAGAGTAAACTAAAATGCTTCCCCTCGCTGCTTTCCTCTACCAACAAGTCAAATGACTGTGTACAGTCAAGAATGATGAAAATGTCATCACTTAATCAGAATATGAATTATTAAATCAGGAATCAGGAACATTTGTTGCCAAAATATGTTAGCATATGCAGATGCAGATGCATGAAATTCGGTCAATACTACACAATAACAGAACGGGTGGACAAACAGTAAACAGAAATAAGTTGTAAAACAAGATAAAGTTAAAGTTAAATCCTTGAAAAAAAATGGGCTCTTCAACATGAAATATCAAATAAGTGGGTGCCATGATTTGAAATCCATTTATCATGGAATATGGAAAATGTGTCTCCACCATAAAGATAGATGGTAATTCTTACTTTATTTATATCATAACATAATGTGTCACGGTTTGGGTTCATGTCTGATTTTATTTTGTAATTTCTTGCCTCTGTTCTCCCTGGGTCACGTCACTTCCTGCCTTGTCCTGTCTTCCCATGTGATTGTCATGTCATGATTGTTTCCAGCTGTTTCCAATCACCTGCAGCTCCCTAGTGTATTTAAGCCCTGTGTGTCTGTTGTCACTTGTGGCGTCATTGTAAATTGTATGGAAGCCCATGTTCAAGTTCCAGGTTCCTGTCCTTGTTTTGGCCTTTTTCCTTTTGAAAACCTTTTGACCAATAAAGTCTTTGTGTTTCGAAAAAACTCTGCATTTGAGTCCTGCCTTCAACGAACCTTCCTGACAATAATGTTTATCTCATATATGAGTAGCATTATTTCCCTTCAACATAAATCAACCAAGCTGACTATCTACAGACGACGGACAGCTCCTCCAGTCTCAGGGTAGTTGGGAAAATGTGTGCTGCTTTTCAATCTTCGGTATCAATGTGTTCCCACTCAATAAGTGCTGTTCCAGATGATGCAGTCGATTTCATACAGTTTCAATTTTTATTGCTCCAAAAGATAAAACATTGGATGTAACAAACATTTGCTTAAATTGACTTCTTTGCAGTAGAAAGTAGGCTGCTTTGCCGCCGAACATTTATTTTGCAAGGAATACATTTTGTGCTACTTGCTAAAAAAATCTCATAATATACGGATACAGTTTATACATATATACTATCTATATTCATGTACATCCACCACACATCTTTATTTAAAAGAATATAAGTCTCGTCACGCCTGCTAATACCCAGTTACATAAGCAATAGCTAGAAAGGCTCCTCATTCAGCCATTCACAAAAAGCTCTCTTACAATGCGATGTCCTCTGTTTAGTTCAGATACAGTCAGAGTAGATTTTTCTATTCTTGCTCAGGGCCTCTGTAAGCTTGGTGTGCATGATCTCCTTGGTGGAGTACAAGGGCAGCTCCAGGGTTGAGAAACATGTATGTGTCTGAGGGTAGTACTCGTCATAGCAGAGGTCCTCAACTTCTTTAACTTTGATTGTCATCTTGATCTTGTCCAGGCCAAGAGTGGGAACCCTTTCAGAGCCAGTCACGAACCCTAGTGGAGGGGAAAATGGTCATTTGTCAGTGTCTTGCCTTATTTTTGTGACATGGTAAGTGTTAAGCTTTGCTCTGCCCTTCCCCAGAAGTCAGACTGTTGAGTCAGACATAATGCTGCTTTCGCTAAGGGGAACAGTTGTGTTATTGACCGCAGGCAACCAAAGTTTCTGGTAAAACACCCACTGCGCAAGGGCCTTTTCTGACAAGTGAGCGAGTGTACAGCACAAGCCCGATCTCGTGGGATGGCGTATACACGGTGTGTAATTGTTACCCATTGTAGGTTTTTCTCACCATAAAACATTTTTTGGTTAGCTTAGGCAACAGAACTATGGTAACAGCGTAAAAACAGCATAAAAAACACATGAAAAACAAATAAATTGCAAGAATCTACTTAGGTTCATGATAAAAATCCTACTTGGCTTAAATAAGTATCTAAACTAAGTAAAATACAAACAAACAAAAACAGACAAACAAGACATGTCACTTGTGTTGTGTTGCTACCTAAGGTAACAAACATCAACGAAACGTTTTCAAAAAAAGTTTACGAACCCTTTCTCAAACACCTAAAAGGGGGATGCATTTACACTCAGTACACACCACATGGCGTAGACACGCAAAAAGCAAAAACACTGCGTTCCTGCACGCTAAATGACTAACAAACGGTTGGATCATTCTCATACCAACGTCTGAGAGTGGGCTGAGAGAACCACAAATGTAAAAACATTCATGAACCATCGAGATTAAAAGAGTTGTGGTTAATAAAAACAAAAAATCGACTATAAGATTCTGATGATTTGTCTGATTCTGATAAGTTGCTTTCTCTTCATTCGGAAATGAAATAGCAAATCTATTCAAAATAATACCTTATAATTGTCTTTATAGGTCAAAGTAAGGTTTAATACTTACAAAGAAAAGCTCTCCTCTGATCCTCAGTCAGTTCATCCAAAACCTCCCAAAACATCTGTATGGTGGGGTGAGGTGGTGTGGTACGGTACACCCCCTCATAACCAGTGTTCTAATTGAAGAGAAAAAGACTTGTTACAACTACTTCTGATACCTTTTAGTATTCAGATCAAGCATGATACAGGGATGAGGATGCAATAAAGCAGTTGTGAGAAAACTAGACTGCAAAGAGGTCTTGTTTTGGACCGTACCTGTTTCAGCTTTGCCCAGTCATGGAAGTCTTTGCCCACCAGCACTTCCTGCAGCTCTTTTGGTTGGAACAGCTTCACCAAATCCTGGTGACATACCTTGAAGAAGCCTTGCTTGAACTCCTGAAACACACCCTCCACCGATGTGTTGAAGGCATGGTTCACGTAGGCCTCCACAAACTCCTTCCTGATTTAGCAGATTGAAGTTTCATGTCAACAAAAAGGTCGTAGCAGGTGATGGATATCTCGCTGACAGGTATTTTCCCGTGAAACTATTGTAGCTTAATTTCCATTTCCGTAAAACGTACTTGTGGTGTAACTCAGGGATTGATTCTGTGTCTGATTCTTAGTTCTTTAAGAGTTTCTTTCTTTTGTTACCTTGTCTCAGTTGGTTCGAACTTCCTCTCACTCATGTATTAATGCTCATTAGTGTTTTCCTTCAATTATAGTCAAATAACAAAAAGCCCACAAAAGTCACAAAAATGCATGGTCCTTACTTATTTTGCCCTGTCAGTGGCTTTCCAGGATTTTTAGTATCAAGGTCAACTTCTTTGTCATCCCAGTAAATCTGTGGATCAGTTATAAGAGAAACACACAGTGAAATCAAAGGCTTTGGGAAATGATCAGACTATTAGACTTTTGCAAAGAGAATTACTGTTATTGATTATCTGTAAAATACTCCACATACTACAAAATCCATGTAGAGCTTTTGGATGTCGTCATCTTTGTAGTCTTCCAGGATGTTAAGCAGACTCCTATGAGCAAAATAAAATGGAAAAACACATGAAATACCAAATTGGCTGTTTTGACTATAAGTAAAATGTATATATCTCCTCTTACTCTCCAACGCATGGGCTGAATTCGATCAAGTCACCGAGTGATGGCTTTACACCGAGCAGCTTCTTGAACAGTGCCAGTGGGAAGGGTAAGTGTATGATGTGCTGGTTGTACAAAGCCAATCCACACAGAACCCCAAAGTAGAAGTATCTCTCGTGCACCTCTGTTGCCTGGTTTTGATGGAAGACGCAACTTAAATCAGAAAAATAGAAACAAAATAGGATGATAATAATTCAAGATCTGATCTGATCTGATGTAGAGTCTTACTTTGGAGGGGAACCAGGCCAGTGTTTTGTAGTCGTTGAACATAAACATGCAAGTTGACATCATCTCGTGAAACACTTCGTGAAAAAAATCTTTTTTGTAGAGATTAAGATCATTTACATCTGTGTCGTTCTCTACAAAAAAAATCTGTAAAACAAAATTACACAAACTCCATTTTCCCTCCTGGCACAGTAGCATATACAAGAGTACCTATACAACAATGCAATGCATGAAGTGGAACTTGTGGCTCTTTGATGACATGTTTACCATGAGTGGTAACTTGTATTCCTCAGGATTCACAGCAGCAAGTTGTTTAAAGGTGTCGTCTAAGATGGATGCTCGACTCAGGGTTAGGCCAAAGGACTCCTCAGAAAACAGATCGTAAAGAGAGTCCTGTGCATACGTCTGGAATAAGAGTTCAAGATGAAATTATTATTATTTTTTTTTGTTGGCTGACTGTCAGCTAACTTCAGTGTTTCTCACACATGTCTTCTATAAAAAAAAACACTAGTTCTCATGAGTTCAAAGCTCTATATCCTTAGGCCCCTCTATATCCTTATATTAACAGCCTTATAATTACATTGGTAACGTAAATAGACATTTTGCCACTTTGTTAAACTCGACAGGACACATATTGCTAACTTGAGGGCAAACTATACAACGATGAAAATTCCACGCTCAAATTTCCAGGCCATACGTACTTGAGTGATTGTGGCATAGATGTCAAAAGCCATTTTCTTTGATTTCAGATCCATCACAAATGGGAAGTTACAAAGAACAAATGGCCGATTATCCAAAACCTGAAGACAGCATAGAAACATTTCATTAACAAAATTATAAACTTCCGGACCACAGATTTTTTTTAGCTTTCAATACATCTTTTTTTCACCTTGATGGAGACCGTTTGCAAAGTGACAAAGTGAGAAAGAGAACCGTGTATTTTGTTCATAGTTTTACCTTCATATTTGACATTGACCGCCAGATCCTAAGATCCTCCTCGAGAAATGTTTGGCTAACCTCCACACAAAAGGTTTGTTCTGGGATCCTCTGATGTTCTGCGACCCGCCCGTTGGCCTTTAAGACAGGTGCGTTTAGGTAAAGGGTTAGTCGGCGTGTTTTAAATTCCCAGGAAAGAAAACAAGGTGACAGATACTAACGTTGTACATATTCTGGAGGACTAGCAGCAGATTTCTGAGCCGCGGGCCACGAGGAACAGGATGTGAGCAAAGGATCTCTGAGAGGGCCTTCTTCCATACGCCAACGTGTCGCACCTTAGTGGAGGACGTCTGTGAGGACCACCAGTCCCCTGAGGAAGACAACGGGGAGAATTGCAGACATCAGTTACAGTTTAACAGCTAAGCAAATGTCACAGATATGAGTGAGGTCGGGAGTGTGCCACAAGAGTAGTTGCTACTCAGTTTTAATCCATTGGTACCCAATCACATGATCCTATGATTGATGTTAAAAGAAGCATATGCAACAGTCGAACATCTTGCTCTCGTCGTACCTAAGACCTGGAGGCTCTCAGCGGAGAGTCTTTGCGCGGCGGCGGCGACCGCCTCAGTGAGAGTCGTGCTCGTTCCTCGCGTGCCGTGTCTCTGGATCCAATGCAGGAGCTCATTGAGAAGCAGGAAGATCCTCAACCCCTCCACTCCCTCCGGCACCTCGTCAAGAGAGGGAAGCAAGAGCAGCACAGCATCCTGGACCTGTTGAGAGCACAAAACGTGATAACTGAGTACAGGATCACTGAGAAGACTTGAAGGTACACATGAAGGCAAGATGTCAGTCGGGTACCTCTGCCAAGACGTGATCCTTCCTCGACAGTTTCTTAAAAGAGTGCCGCGCATGTGACATGTTCAAGCCGCAGTACTTTGACGAGGTCTGCAAATGTTTGTCGTTGCTTTGGAGACACATGGCAGTGTAAATTTGATGTAATTTGAGTGACAAAGAGACTTGGAGATTATCTACTGATGGCTTTTACCTTTGGTCGAGGAAGATTTGATTCATAGAGGATGCAGAGGAAAAAGTCCTGAGGATTTCCCTGCAAGGTTTTCATGGGGTTGGTTAATAAACATTGAGAATACAGTGTTAATAGAGTTAACCGGCTAAGCAGTTATATGATAATTGCTACTGCATATATTTACCCCTTGATCTTTTTCCATGACTTTGAATTACATTCAGAGACCCATTTGTCAATTACATCAGTGGTTACATTGCTGACCCTGGCTGTGTTCGACTCTTCTCGTGCTTCCTGTGAAATAAACTACACATGACTTCACATGTAAAAATCAGTGGGTTTATCGCCACAATTCATATGTACTGTATTCATGTTGGTACCTTAACCGAAGTTGCAAACGAACAGTTTCCTCCTGCGTAGATGTTTTCAATTATAGGACCATGATTGGTGTCTGCAATGATAAAATGATAAAAGTTATCTCTGTCTCTGAAACAAAAATGTAATCAATTCAGTTATTTTACAAGCTTACTCACCCTGTGGTAGCTGAACAGGGAGCGGCACGGATGGATGACTCTCCTCTGCATGTCCCAGCTGCCCACACTCTCCACGGCCAAAGGAGTGAACCCTCCTGGACTCCGTCAGCACTAATGTGTGATGCCTGATGGAGAATTGCAGCATAAAATATTTCAATGACAACCAAGATGCTTTTTCAGGAGCTTTCCATTGGTGCCATTCCTGTGGATGTTCTGAACAGGAACAATGAAAAGACTGTTTATCAAACAGCACTCTCATGGAGATGTGCACAACTGTATCAATATCACATTAAAATGAATAGTGGGTAGAATCTTTATAATATGCTTGTTATAAACGACAACCCTGGCCACTAAACTGCTGTTCCTAGAGCGTATGCTTAGGCGTTAGGCTACCTGCTCCATAGCTACGCTGGATGGATCGGACATGTGTTGCTTTAAAAGGTCGGCTAATATGTAAGCGACAAGCAAGCAATTTACCAGGAATGACAGCCATTCAGAGAGTGTTTTGCTACACACTGTTGGCTTTGTAGGGGAACTGAAAAGAGGTAAGGCATCCTGCGCACGTAAAAGTCACACTACATTAAGCTACAATCCTTTTCATAATACAGAAAGATTAACATGTAAATTGCGTCACATAGTGCTTTGACTTTGGCATTTCTAAGCAAAATCAGTAACAATTGGAATGCAAAAAATTATCAACAATGTTGGATGTGCATAGGTATTGAAACTGAATTCACACAATTGTACCGTACCATCCACATGCAATCTTGGTGACCTTTGCCCCAAAGAGCTCTGCAACAAGCCGAGGTCGTAGTTCATCACAGAATGAGTTGTGCCCAAGCTGTCCATATTGACCAGAGCCGAATGTGAACACGGCACCATTCTGAGGAAGCAACCCGACAAAAACACTTTTTAAGTTCCCACCAATTGTTTATTGTTACATATTTCCATTTCTCTGCAATTCAAAGGGTTAGTGCTGCATTAAACTACCTCGGTTGGTTTTTATTTTGTCTAACCTTTGTCAAAACCGCAGTGTGCTCCTTTCCACAGGAAATGTGACTTGATTTCTTTGTGTTCAGGTAGCAAACGGGAGTTGGTTTTGGTCTGTCTATTGTGAAAAATGTATATTCCGGTTAACATACAACAGGTATAGTAGTATGTTATATAGTAGAGACAAGGCTTTTATCCTGACCTGCTTTGTCTCCCAGCCCCAGCTGCCCACAGTCGTTTCGGCCCCAGCCCAACACGGCCCCGGAGACGCAGAGGGCGAAGCTCTGCTCTCCCCCTGCTGCCACCAGGACCAGGGGGAGCGCCGACAGACCCCCCAGGCGTTGGGGCGAGTCAATGAAGGTCTCACTCCTCCCCAGACCCAGCTGGCCCCTGGAGTTCCGGCCCCATGTGTACACCTGACCACCTGTGGAGAAATGACTGTTCTGACGACCTGGCAGGTTTGCCTTTTACAAACCAAGTGCTTTATAAACAGATGTTGTTACTATAATAATTATTATCTTGTACTATGCATTGACATCAGCCACTATTGGACTTTAGGTCAGCTTTTACCATCCCGTCCCAACGCTGGCTGAGATGTTGTTTCCACCAGGTCAACATAACAGAGAGTTTACAATAGGCAGGGGTGGTATAACAAAATTTAAGCAGATAGTATGTGACTCATTTTACTTTATTGCCTGAAACTATTTAAGAAGAGTTTCCATGACAAACGTAGGAGCCAACAGCTCCAAGCTTGTAGATTAGTAGCAGAGCACTATATAGACTTCACTGTACCTTTGGTGAGGGCCACTGAGTGCTGGCTCCCGCAAGCAACCTGAGACACAGGTATGTTACAAAAAGCTTCCAGGGGCCTGCGAGGACAAGAGACAGACACAAAACAGAGCTCAAATACCCACAAGGAACCCAGGTGAGGGTTTTGTAATACAAATCAGCACCATTTCACACATTTTGATTCAGGACATCAAACGACATCTTTAGGTAGAATTCTCCTTACCTCGGAATGTAAGTGCGAGTTGTGTCCACAAAGAGAACTTTTCCTCCCTTAGAGAGCAGGGTGACCGTATGATCATCACAGAACACGGCTTGAATCTTCTCTCTACACTTCACTAACTCTGTGAGAACACAGCAGGTGAACTGTGAGTGTAGCAGCTCGGTATACTACAGACCACTGCAGCAAATAAGAGTAAGAACTCAAATGCAGGTTATGAAAACTGATGCTCACTCTGTTTTCCTCTGACTCTTCTCCCATCCTGGCTCTCTGTTGTGCGAATGATGGCGGCATCTCCGTTGCTTTTGATGAAAGCCAGCACGCTGTGACCTGCTGAGAGATCCGTGATATCAAAGCCGAGGTTTAATAGGTGAACTCCATCGCCTGCTGAGACATTCGAGCCATCTCTCAGCCGGAAGCCCTGCTGGCAGTTCTCTCCCCATGAAAGCATCCTGGTAGAATGTCTGTGGGGACCCGTCAGCTGCTCTTTATGTCTCACCTCCGACAGTCGGAAACGAAACCTGATTGGTTTATTGTGCATGTTTTGCTGTGAGGAAAGGAAAACGAAACGTACACGCAGGAGCCAGTGAGTCAGAGGTGGGTGGAGCTTTGCAACTCGAGAAGTGAAAGAAAAAACGAAAGTGAAACTAGAGTTGATGACTGCTGTTTCTGCATGACTGCAGCGGTTTCTACTCTTTGATGATTACAGAGAGTGAATAAGAACACTGGAACTGAGATCCTCAAATCAGAAAATTCAGTAAAAAGCTCCACCAAGCTTACTCCACATACGACCCTGTCTCCTAAATAACCTCTTCACGTATTTAGTGCCGCAAAATTGTGGATATATATCAATAACTGCAAAAGACACCCCGTCCAGGAAAAGGCGGTTCTCTTTAAAACTGAAACTGATACTGAAAAAACAACTCATAGTATTTCAATTGTTTTGAAAATTTACCTATTTGTGATTCATGGTCTGAAATGGCCAACATAAATACATAAAGATTACTCCCAATGATCAGTTCAAATGAACATTGATTTGGTTACATTTTCCACTCAAGTGTATATTAGTAGTTTCATTCATTGAAATCTATATAAAAATGAAAAAAAAGTAGAAGGGGTTCTGGAGAAAAACAGAGTAAACTAAATTGCTTCCCTTCGCTGCTTTCCTCTACCAACAAGTCAAATGACTGTGTACAGTCAAGAATGATAAAAATGTCATCACTTAATCAGAATATGAATTATTAAATCAGGAATCAGGAACATTTGTTGCCAAAATATGTTAGCATATGCAGATGCAGATGCATGAAATTCAGTCAATACTACACAATAACGGAACGGGTGGACAAACAGTAAACAGAAATAAGTTGTAAAACAAGATAAAGTTAAATCCTTGAAAAAAAATGGGCTCTTCAACATGAAATATCAAATAAGTGGGTGCCATGATTTGAAATCCATTTATCATGGAATATGGAAAATGTGTCTCCACCATAAAGATAGATGGTAATTCTTACTTTATTTATATCATAACATAATGTGTCACGGTTTGGGTTCATGTCTGATTTTATTTTGTAATTTCTTGCCTCTGTTCTCCCTGGGTCACGTCACTTCCTGCCTTGTCCTGTCTTCCCATGTGATTGTCATGTCATGATTGTTTCCAGCTGTTTCCAATCACCTGCAGCTCCCTAGTGTATTTAAGCCCTGTGTGTCTGTTGTCACTTGTGGCGTCATTGTAAATTGTATGGAAGCCCATGTTCAAGTTCCAGGTTCCTGTCCTTGTTTTGGCCTTTTTCCTTTTGAAAACCTTTTGACCATTAAAGTCTTTGTGTTTCGAAAAAACTCTGCATTGGAGTCCTGCCTTCAACGAACCTTCCTGACAATAATGTTTATCTCATATATGAGTAGCATTATTTCCCTTCAACATAAATCAACCAAGCTGACTATCTACAGACGACGGACAGCTCCTCCAGTCTCAGGGTAGTTGGGAAAATGTGTGCTGCTTTTCAATCTTCGGTATCAATGTGTGCCCACTCAATAAGTGCTGTTCCAGATGATGCAGTCGATTTCATACAGTTTCAATTCTTATTGCTCCAAAAGATAAAACATTGGATGTAACAAACATTTGCTTAAATTTACTTCTTTGCAGTAGAAAGTAGGCTTCTTTGCCGCCGAACATTTATTTTTTGCAAGGAATACATTTTGTGCTACTTGCTAAAAAAATCTCGTAATATACGGATACAGTTTATACATATATACTATCTATATTTATGTACATCCACCACACATCTTTATTTAAAAGAATATAAGTCTTGTCACGCCTGCTAATACCCAGTTACATAAGCAATAGCTTAGAAAGGCTCCTCATTCAGCCATTCACAAAAAGCTCTCTTACAATGCGATGTCCTCTGTTTAGTTCAGATACAGTCAGAGTAGATTTTTCTATTCTTGCTCAGGGCCTCTGTAAGCTTGGTGTGCATGATCTCCTTGGTGGAGTACAAGGGCAGCTCCAGGGTTGAGAAACATGTATGTGTCTGAGGGTAGTACTCGTCATAGCAGAGGTCCTCAACTTCTTTAACCTTGATCGTCATCTTGATCTTGTCCAGGCCAAGAATGGGAACCCTTTCAGAGCCAGTCACGAACCCTAGTGGAGGGGAAAATGGTCATTTGTCAGTGTCTTGCCTTATTTTTGTGACATGGTAAGTGTTAAGCTTTGCTCTGCCCTTCCCCAGAAGTCAGACTGTTGAGTCAGACATAATGCTGCTTTCGCTAAGGGGAACAGTTGTGTTATTGACCGCAGGCAACCAAAGTTTCTGGTAAAACACCCACTGCGCAAGGGCCTTTTCTGACAAGTGAGCGAGTGTATAGAACCAGCCCGATCTCGTGGGATGGCGTATACACGGTGTGTAATTGTTACCCATTGTAGGTTTTTCTCACCATAAAACATTTTTTGGTTAGCGTAGGCAACAGAACTATGGTAACAGCGTAAAAACAGCATAAAAACCACATAAAAAACAAATAAATTGCAAGAATCTACTTAGGTTCATGATAAAAATCATACTTGGCTTAAATAAGTATCTAAACTAAGTAAAATACAAACAAACAAAAACAGACAAACAAGACATGTCACTTGTGTTGTGTTGCTACCTAAGGTAACAAACATCATCAACGAAACGTTTTCAAAAAAAGTTTACGAACCCTTTCTCAAACACCTAAAGGGGGGATGCATTTACACTCAGTACACACCACATGGCGTAGACACGCAAAAAGCAAAAACACTGCGTTCCTGCACGCTAAATGACTGACAACAAACGGTTGGATCATTCTTATACCAACGTCTGAGAGTGGGCTGAGAGAACCACAAATGTAAAAACATTCATGAACCATCGAGATTAAAAGAGTTGTGGTTAATAAAAACAAAAAATCGACTATAAGATTCTGATGATTTGTCTGATTCTGATAAGTTGCTTTCTCTTCATTCGGAAATGAAATAGCAAATCTATTCAAAATAATACCTTATAATTGTCTTTATAGGTCAAAGTAAGGTTAAATACTTACAAAGAAAAGCTCTCCTCTGATCCTCAGTCAGTTCATCAAAAACCTCCCAAAACATCTGTATGGTGGGGTGAGGTGGTGTGGTACGGTACACCCCCTCATAACCAGTGTTCTAATTGAAGAGAAAAAGACTTGTTACAACTACTTCTGATACCTTTTAGTATTCGGATCAAGCATGATACAGGGATGAGGATGCAATAAAGCAGTTGTGAGAAAACTAGACTGCAAAGAGGTCTTGTTTTGGACCGTACCTGTTTCAGCTTTGCCCAGTCATGGAAGTCTTTGCCCACCAGCACTTCCTGCAGCTCTTTTGGTTGGAACAGCTTCACCAAATCCTGGTGACATACCTTGAAGAAGCCTTGCTTGAACTCCTGAAACACACCCTCCACCGATGTGTTGAAGGCATGGTTCACGTAGGCCTCCACAAACTCCTTCCTGATTTAGCAGATTGAAGTTTCATGTCAACAAAAAGGTCGTAGCAGGTGATGGATATCTCGCTGACAGGTATTTTCCCGTGAAACTATTGTAGCTTAATTTCCATTTCCGTAAAACGTACTTGTGGAGTAACTCAGGGATTAATTCTGTGTCTGATTCTTAGTTCTTTAAGAGTTTCTTTCTTTTGTTACCTTGTCTCAGTTGGTTCGAACTTCCTCTCACTCATGTATTAATGCTCATTAGTGTTTTCCTTCAATTATAGTCAAATAACAAAAAGCCCATAAAAGTCACAAAAATGCATGGTCCTTACTTATTTTGCCCTGTCAGTGGCTTTCCAGGATTTTTAGTATCAAGGTCAACTTCTTTGTCATCCCAGTAAATCTGTGGATCAGTTATAAGAGAAACACACAGTGAAATCAAAGGCTTTGGGAAATGATCAGACTATTAGACTTTTGCAAAGAGAATTACTGTTATTGACTATCTGTAAAATACTCCACATACTACAAAATCCATGTCGAGCTTTTGGATGTCGTCATCTTCGTAGTCTTCCAGGATGTTAAGCAGACTCCTATGAGCAAAATAAAATGGAAAAACACATGAAATACCAAATTGGATGTTTTGACTATAAGTAAAATGTATATATCTCCTCTTACTCTCCAACGCATGGGCTGAATTCGATCAAGTCACCGAGTGATGGCTTTACACCGAGCAGCTTCTTGAACAGTGCCAGTGGGAAGGGTAAGTGTATGATGTGCTGGTTGTACAAAGCCAATCCACACAGAACCCCAAAGTAGAAGTATCTCTCGTCCACCTCTGTTGCCTGGTTTTGATGGAAGACGCAACTTAAATCAGAAAAATAGAAACAAAATAGGATGATAATAATTCAAGATCTGATCTGATCTGATGTAGAGTCTTACTTTGGAGGGGAACCAGGCCAGTGTTTTGGAGTCGTTGAACATAAACATGCAAGTTGACATCATCTCGTGAAACACTTCGTGAAAAAAATCTTTTTTGTAGAGATTAAGATCATTTACATCTGTGTCGTTCTCTAAAAAAAAAATCTGTAAAACAAAATTACACAAACTCCATTTTCCCTCCTGGCACAGTAGCATATACAAGAGTACCTATACAACAATGCAATGCATGAAGTGGAACTTGTGGCTCTTTGATCACATGTTTACCATGAGTGGTAACTTGTATTCCTCAGGATTCACAGCAGCAAGCTGTTCAAAGGTGTCGTCTAAGATGGATGCTCGAGTCAGGGTTAGGTCAAAGGACTCCTCAGAAAACGTCCAAAACATATCGGAAAGAGAGTCCTGTGCATTATTCTGGAATAAGAGTTCAAGATGAAATTATTATTCTTTTTTTGTGTTGGCTGACTGTCAGCTAACTTCAGTGTTTCTCACACATGTCTTCTATAAAAAAAATAAACACTAGTTCTCATGAGTTCAAAGCTTCAGTTACCTTTGTGATCTCAGCACTCAGGTCAAAAACAAATTTCTTTGACTCAAGATCCATAAGAAATGGAAAGCTACACAGGATAAATGGCTGCACGGGCACGTTCTGAAGAGGCAAAAAAAAAAGATTACAGGTATCAAATGTGTTTCAAATGTATTATGGCTTTTATCTCACAAAATATTCACCATGTGTTCCTTTTACCTTGAGTTGTGTACAAATCCAAACGCACACATCCTCCCAGAGAAACTGTTTGTCAATCAACAAACAGAAATCCGTTTCTGGCATCCGTCGAGGTTCTGCTGTCCTGCTGTTGACCTTTTCAACAAATGTAAAACTGTATTTTGTAGCAATAGTGTTTAAGATGATGCTGTGACGTTAATAGAAGACACAACAGATAAATGATACTAACGTTGTACATGTTCTGGAGGACTAGCGCCAAGTTTCTGGGTCCGAAGTAGTGAGAAACAGTCCTTGAGGAGAGCATCACTGAGAGGGCCTGCTTCCACACGTTAACATGTTCAACCATGGTGGAGGTCGGCAGTGAGGACCACCAGTCCCCTGCAAGACAAAATAAAGATTACACGGACATCAAGGTCAGTAAGCAGATGACAAGGAAATAGACATGCTAAAGAAACATTTATCATTCTTACCGCCATGTCTAGATCACTTTGCATCATCTTAAACAGGCAAACAAGCCATTTCAAAAGGATGTAAATTTGATAAATCACTACTTTGTTTTATGCAGTAAATGATAGCCTTTTATGACAGATGTAAAGTTATGGTCAACTTTCCACCTCTTCCAATAAAAAAAGAAAATGTCATGCAAACTAAAGGGTAATAACGTTAATGTACGATGTGTCATCATGAACAATACTTGGCTGATGTGAGACTGATGTTGTACCTATGACCTGGAGACTGTCAGCGGACAAGTTTAGGAGGGAAACAGCGATCGCCTTGGCGAGAGTTGTGCTCGATCGATCCTGTTTGTGCCTTTGGATCACATGCAGGAGTTCGTTGAGAAGCAGGTAGATCCTCAACCCCTCCACTCCCAATGGCTTCTTATCAAGGGAAGGAAGCAAGTGGAGGAGAGAAGCCTCAACCTAAGGGCAAATAACATGATTTGATTTTAGAATGCCATAGACTTCTTGTTAGCAGCCGCTAACAGCAACACATAGAGGATACTCAAAGTAGATAACTTTGAAACCCTTTGCGCACATTACGTATATTTTGATTACATACCTCAGCAAAAACATTGTCCTGTTTCACCAATTTCTCAAAAGCGAGTCGTGCAACTGACAAATTCAAGCCTGAATACTTTGGTGAAGTCTGGAAATGTTTGTCTTTGCTAAAACACAGAGAAAAGATTTGTTTGTTAATAGATTAACATATTTAGAAAAGCTACTCAGGCACAGTTGTGTTTGGCCACGGACCATATTATTATATTGGAAGAACAGTCATCACTGTCATTGACATGTGTCACGTGTGAAGAAGTGTTCATGCGCAGCGATACCGTGTTTACCTCTGCTCAAGGAAGATTGTATTGACACAGGAAGCGGAGGAGAATGTCCTCTGGATTTCCCTGTGAAGACATTTTCATGTCTGTGTTGAAAATCTCCCAATGATCTCCCAATGTCGTGGCAGTCATAGAACATCGAGCCGACACATAGAAAATATATTGCCAAAGCAATTTACTCACTGTTTGATCTTTTTCCATGTCTTTGAATCGTATTCGAGGGTCCATTTGTCAATCATGTCATTGAGACAATGCTGTGTTTTGATGCCGGCGGCATTTGCCTCCTCGTGGATGCCCTGTGAAATAAACAGGGTTGAGTTGATGTCGCACATCACCATGACACCGACCATCGCGGTCTGTGCACGTTTGTGTCGGTACCTCAGTAGGCGTGCACGTTGCAAAGGAACAGTTTCCCCCTGCGAAGATGTTTCCAATTTGAGCATCAGTTGCATCTGGAATAGAAAGCAGAATGTGTTGTCCCCTCCCTGACACCATTCCTCGGATTCACGTGGTTTTATTCAGTTATTTTCTAAAAGCAGCCACCTTGTAGCAGCTGAACGGGCAGTGGCACAGACGGATGACTCTCCTTCCCGTGGCCCAGCTGGCCCTGGTCTCCACAGCCGAAGGAGTAGACCCTCTTTGACTCCGTCAAAGCTAATGTGTGATTCCTGAGAACGTGTCATCTATTATATATACAACATTTTAATGTCATCACAGATTTGATTACTTTTGTAATCTTATTCTCAGGACAATTGCATCATAAAATGTGTTTTACCGTACCGTCCACAAGCAATCTTGGCGACCTTTGCCCCCCAGAGCTCTGCAACCAGCCGTGGTCGTAATTCGTCTCTGAATGAGTTGTGCCCAAGTTGTCCATATTGCCCGGAGCCGAAGGTGAACACGGCAGCATTCTGAGGAAGCATCCAGAGAAAATCAATCAAGTTCCCACGTATTGTTTCTTGTTACTTATTTACATGTCTAAAGATATCTGAGATGTCAGTACGTTTGCTCTAAATTCAGGCTGCATTAATAAATATTTTGTACAACAACCATGGATCCATTATCGTACTCTGTGTTGTTTCACTTCGCTGTGTGCGTTAACATCGTCTTGAGCTGAAAGAGGCTGCTGTTTTCAGTGAAAAAAGCATGGATATTGATATGCTACCTGTTGATGTCGGAATATACACACATTGATGTGGAGATAGGGGTCTGTTTGTGAATAATAATTCCTTGTGAATAATACAATATGTTGGGCCCCCAAATAGACAATTTTTTTACTGTCAATTGAGTGAATGTCAATAGCGTCAATTATCATTGTTCTTATTTTTGTTGCACAGAAATAAAGCGCTCTTTTTCCAGCAATAATATGTGTGAGGGTTAGTGGTTACAGTCAGGCGGAGAAGACCCCTCTAGTTGTAGGAGTCAGTACAGCATGATGCTCAATTAGTAAATAATGGTCCAATAGACCAAGAAGCAGAGTATGCTTTAGGGCGGTCTCTACCACTGGATTCTGTGGTCTGGTAGTTGTCCATGATTAGAACTTTAACCCTTTCAGAGTGTGTTTTCAGTTCATGAAAAGTAAACGGGTTTTTTTCTGCGTTGGGTTGTACTTCCCCGTCTCGACTCACTTTTGGTCACAAAAAAGGCAAGATTTCGGCAACCAAAGACCAAAGATGGCAAGGAAAAAAAACAACAACATGAATACGTTCAAAATGTTTTGAGGCTTCAGATCGATAGTCCATAAACCAATCGGTGACGTGGGGGAAATCTAACCTTTGTCAGAATGGCAGTGTGGTCCTTTCCGCAGGAAATGTGAATGATTGACTTCTTGTTCAGACAGTGAACAGGAGTTGCCGTGTGTCTGTCTACAGAAAAGACATTAAACATTCAAGTTTGCATGCTGTGTGTAGATCAGATCAATATTGCTTGTAAAATCCATCTTCAAAGGAGCGTAAAGTACAGTGAATTCCCATTCAAGGGAAGCAGATGGAAAGGGAACTTGTCGCTGCAGTACCTGCTGTGTCTCCCAGCCCCAGCTGCCCGCGGTCGTTTCGGCCCCAGCCGAACACGGCCCCGGAGACGGAGAGGGCGAAGCTCTGTTCCCCTCCTGCTGCCACCAGGACCAGGGGGAGCGCTGACAGACCCCCCAGGCGTTGGGGCGAGTCGATGCAGGTCTCACTCCTCCCCAGACCCAGCTGGCCCCTGGAGTTCCGGCCCCATGTGTACACCTGACCACCTGGGGAGAAATCCGATTTCATTTTCTGTCTTCAATCTTAAAAGAGCTAAAGAGACACTTCCCGGGCAGTAATGCTGTAACTCTTACAAATTAACTTGTTAATCGCACTCGTAAAAAACATCTTTAAATATTGAAATAATGTGTAATAAAGCAGCATTTATTTTCTACAACAATACAGCACAGATAATTGTTTTCATCTCTGTTGTTTTTGACTCGTGTCACATAGGACCAAACGTATCTTGTACGGCTGAAAAACAGCCATATTGATTCAGCCTGTAGATTAGCGGAACACTGTACCTTTGGTGAGGGCCACTGAGTGCTGGCCCCCACAAGCAACCTGAGACACAGGTATGTTACAAAGAGCTTCCAGGGGCCTGACAAGAGACAGAAACGAAACACAACCGATCATTTAGAGATCTTACGAGACAGAAACAGATTTTCTTGCCAATTCAGGGCACAACGATTTAACATCAAGTCCTCAGGTTGTGCATACTTTGGATTGTAAGCGTGAGTATCCACAAAGAAAACCCTTCCTCCCTCGGACAGTAGCAGGACCACCACATCACTATCATCACCATGGCAACCCACGGCCTGAATCTTCTCTTTACACTTCACGAACTCTGGTCAGAACACAGCAAGTGTAGACATAGTTATATATAACATGCATTTGTAAGTAAGTGGTTGCTTTTTTGCGCCCACAAACGACATTTGCTCACTCTGCTTCCCGCCTCGGCTCTGCTTCCTGACGATGACGAACGCGTTCCCGTTGGCTTTGACGAAGGCGAGCGCGCTGCGGCCCGCGGACAGACCCGCGAGCCGGTAACCGAGCTCTAAACGACGGACCCCGGAGTCCGCTGAGGGCCCCCTGTCACTGTTCGCTCCGTCTTTGAGCCGGAAGCCCCGGTGGGCGTCCTCTCCCCACGAGAACATGCTGCCGCAGAGCCTCCGCCCGACCGGCCGACGGCTGCTGCACGAGACGAACGAAACGAAAGTTAAGAGTGGAAAACAAAACCTAAAACACGGCAACGGGACAGGGTGAAACGAAACCGCATGATGTGGGACCTTTAAATCATGACGGAAACGAAAATGAAACGAATATGTGTTTGGCCCGGTATTTGTCATAAGTGTATCCACCTCACCATGGAATGTGGTTTAATTAAAAGGTAAACAAAAAGGTCTTCGGTCCTAATTTAAGATGCTCAGAGTAGAAGCAGACCTGCAGCTTTGAAGGACTTGGAGGACTTGGAAGACCTGGAGCTGCTTGTTTGGTTCTGACTCTTTTGACCCTAAACCTCTCATTCTAAACTCAATTCTTCGCTTAAGATGCCTGTGAAAGACTTTTCCCTGAACACGTGTCATGATTGATTATCTTAAAAACTAAATAACGTTTACAGACCTGATTCCTTTGGAATATTCATTACATTTTGAAAAATGAATTATTTTCCAGATTTAAAAAAGCTAGGCATTATATTAATAATACGTGAATAACTCATTGGGTGGATTTAATGGAGAAAAATGACCATGAAGTTCTTGAATCTACTTTAAAAAAATACTATGGGCCAGAAATGTGTCAAAATGCTGGTTGCAAATTGAATTCAACGACAAAACTGTAGCTCGACATACTGCACATCAACCACAGGGTGCAGGTAGAGAGTTATTCTGCCTCTAGTTTCACTACTATTCAATGAGTCCTCACAGAGACGATTCTTAAAAGTTAAAGAACTGTAATATTAGCTAGCCTTTAACTTAATGAAACCTTGTGCCACTTTTACAGCGATGGCATTTCCCCCATACGTTTACCATCCGAGGAGCCTGATAAACCAGCGCTGCTGATTGAAAGGTGATTCTTTGGTTTAAAAAAACTCAACATGAGATCAGCCCAAAGGGAGCTACAACTTCCAGAGGTTATCTCCAGCATTGTCTTCGTAGCAACACGTGTCATGTAGTTGTATCGGTGAAACTCTCGCACCAATGACGCCTCATGGACACCTCCTGGGAGAAGGGCCCCCAGCCAGCAGATGGAGAGAGGTGGGAGGAAAAAGAAGAGGCGGCGAGAATGTGAAACACAGCCCGATAACATCTCTGCCCATCACTCTCTCCCACCTCTCCTCTTTGTGTCATCCGATCACCTTCTTCTCCCTCTTTTCACACAGCGTAGAACACAAATCCCAAGTGAGAGGAGCTGGCAAGGGCAGTAAGAGCAGTACACACCGGTTTGAAAAATGTCCTGAAGGGGTCTGAATCGGCCCTGACCTCTGTGACCTCTGCAGGGCATTGCCCCAGCTAAGCAGGCGATCTCTCTTCTTCTGTCGCCCTGTTTGCTTTCTTCTGTCAGAGCGCTTTTGTAAATGCAAGGAAACCACCTGTGTAGTGCATCTGTGGCTTGGATTGGACGTAATGGATTCTTACATAGCACAGTAATTGGGATAATGCGATGTGCCCTGTAATTGTATTGAATAAATGTACACATTGTAGTTGTTTTTTTATTTTTGTTTCTATGATGAAACACATCATGGAATGTTTTGAGAACATCAAAAGAAGATCTACAGTCCTTTCAAAAACTGTCCAGCCATGCATATTTTATTATGTGTTTGGCGTACAATTCAAAACTTCAAATATTGAATCGATCGGCAGAAGGTTGAGTTCAAACTGAGGAGAAACTTTTCCATGAACTATGTTTTTGGGGTACAACAGACGCTAAAATGTGGCCTTCAACACACTTGGTAAAGGCGATTAGAGTCCATCTCATTTACACTCCATTTGTCACCAGCCCCTTGTTGGCTTTACTGAAAAGGAGAAACACGCTTCCCTCCTTTCACCCACAACACTGACAGAACCTGTCCTGAGCTGCAGGACCACCACCTTCATTAACCCCTCCCCACGAAAAACACAGAGTAGGCAAATCGCCCAATGATTACGTAATTAGTAGGTCATTCATGATGACAAAAGGTTGTTAGAAATGAAGTAAATCATTTAACAAGTACAAAACAAATAAACTAAACAATAGATGACTATTTTCTGACATTCACACTGTAAAAAACCCAACTTCAAATACCTTTTTTAAAGGCAACAAATGCCTTTGAAAAAAGTTGAACTAACTCAAAATGTCAACTTTACTAATAAGTAGTGCAATCCACTGAAACCTTTAAGGAGACAAATAGTTAATTAACTGTAGTTAATTGGACATTTTCCGAGTTCACTAAGGCCAGTGGGCATGCGTATATGTTAGTAAACACACACACACACACACATATAGGATGCATTGCTTTTCGATACCGTTGTTGTTGTTCTGGTTTAGCTACCTTTTTTTTCCCATTTTCATTTAATTGACATTTTACTTTTTAAACCTAAATCTTGATTGAGTCTGTCACCAATAAGTGTCCAACAAAGAGAGAAAAACTAACTGGTGTAAAAGCATAAGAAGACGAGAAATAGAAATACGTTTTCCTGCGCATGCGCACGTCTGCGGGAGAAAGCCACGGCCCACAGCTCCAGTAATGCTGCAGAGTGCCGTTCATTTCATGCACAAATAAACCAGGCAAGACTGTTTTTGTTCTTGACTATTCAACTATTCAGACGATCCGAGCCTTGTGGTTTGGCTTTAGTTAATGTTAGTGCTGTAGCAGACGTTACATTGTAAGCACGCTTTCGCTGTCTTCAAAATAAAGAAACGCCGGACGGACAAAGGACATCCCAGATCGAAAGGTTAAAATCAAATGTATTTAATAAAAGAAAAGATGTTGTGGTAAAAAGAACATCTCGGCTGAGGAGCCGCTGGTCTTTGCAACCAACAGGCCCCAGGGCCGTCCTTTGACCCCCCATAGTGCCCGTCTGCTGCCTCCACCAGCGAACTCGAGAACAATGGTTCCTACAGGTATATATTCCGATCCGTAAAGGTGTGAAAGTTAGTGTCCACACCTCTGGGAGTGGTCTTCTGGTGGGTTCAATGTCGTCAGTTTATTTCTAATATCCTAGGACCTACACTTTACATTAGCTATCTTTAAGTTAGTCTTAGGCTAACCTTAGGTTAGCCAACATGTTGCGGCAGAGTGCTTTTCCTTCCGTTAGTGTTGGTGGCGTTGAACCTGGAGGGCTTTAGCTGATAGCTTAGCTTCAGTTACCCGTGCTGTACCCCTGAGATGCACGAGACATGTACAGGTAAGGAAGGAGACATTAAGCAACACGCCGTTGTTTTTGTTACTAGTAAGACTCCTTTACCCAGGGGTGTCCAACTAATTTTAGGTTTGGGCCAGATACTGCCCACTTTGATCTCAAGTGGGCCAAACCATTAAAAATCATGCCTGCGTGCCTTTTCCTTACGTTTCCTGGGCTCCATCATCACCCAGGACCTCTGAACATCAGCTCCATCACCAAGAAGGCTCAGAGGTTGTTCTTCCTGAGGCAGCTGAAGGAATTCAACCTGCCAAAGACGATGATGGTGCACTTCTACACGGCCATCATCGAGTCCATCCTCTGCTCCTCCATCACCGTCTGGTACGCTGCAGCCACAGCCAAGGACAAGGGCAGGCTGCAGCGTGTCATCCGCTCTGCAGAGAGGCTGCAATCTGCCGTCCCTGCAGGACTTGTTCGCTTCTAGGACCCTGAAGGACCCCCTCTCACCCCAGACAAAAACTGTTTGTCATACTGTCTACTGTCGCGCACCAACCGCCAAGTCAAATTCCTTGTATGTATGACATATTTTGGCAATAAATGTTTCCTGATTCCTGATTTTCACCCCTCCTTGCGTGCGTTGACTCATTTTTCTAGACTAGCGTCAAAAGCTCCGCAAGCCTCCTGCAGTGATATATCTAATACAATCTTTTAACTGTTAACTCAAGTATATTAGTGGGTCTGAATAATACTATTAAGTTTGACAAAGGTAGGATAGCACTGAGCCAACTTCTTATCGCAAGTTGACACAACACATTATCCTTGAGTTGAGTATACTCAAAAAAACTGTGCGGCTGGTTACTTAACTATTTTAAGTATTCTCAGCACTGCATGTACTTTTCAATCGCTCCGTCTGTGGCTTTTCTCTCATGATGTCTTTTGTTTTGTTTCGTCCTCATGAAGCAACTTGAGTCTTTGACAGCAAAGGAAGGAATGCGGCCTCTTGAGTTTATGTGTGTGTGTGCGCATGGGGAATGAGCTGTGCTGAGCCGTACCAGGACCTTGATATCCACACACAGTATCAACTCCCGTTCCCACTTCCACAGTTCACAGAACAACATGACTGCAGAGGACGCCTCTATCTTTTTTTTCCCAGTGTCTTTTACTCTTTCCATCAGTTTATTTGTCTCTCTCTCTCTGCAGCTTTCACAATGTCTGTCTTTTTCCATTTTCTCCCAGAACGGGGCAGAAAAGTTCTTATTAATGCACTCAGGCAATATATCAGATTTCCATTTCATTACATTGTAGCGTAAGTGTTAGAATTTGTGGACTGGGAGGGAGATCACATCAAGCGCTCTGCCAGCAGCTCAACCCACTCAGCAGTCAGTGTTGCCCACTGGGCTTTTTCAGGTCCTCTGCTGATGAGGAATACCATGTCTTAATGGGAGGAGTGGAGAGTGAGTCGTACATGACAACAATTGAGATGACGACACTGTGATTAACACCTTTTTTTGAGGCATATTTAAAACTACAATAACGAGTCAAACGATGGGCCTTTTCCCCAACAAACATTTTGACACATTTGTGGAGGTGCAGGTGAGATTATTGCCTGAACTTTTCCCCACAGACATATTTACACTCCATCATAGGGAAATGCACAGGGGAAATTGACAACATTAATGATGGCTGCACGGGAAGCTCTGGTGTGTGTGTGCACCTGGCTAACTGAGATGCCCTGTTGGGAGACATAATGGAAGGGAGCAGGATACATGTTATTTTAAATATTAATCATATGACTATTACCGTCATTCTAAACCAACATTACCCTCTCCTAAAGTCTCTGTGCTCTCCCTCCCCACAGGCTTCTGTGGATGGTGGTTCTATCTGATGGTGGTTGCCCCTGCAGTGGTCCTGCCGTACACCTGGCTTACTACTTGCAATTATTTGAATAATTTCTGTTATAGGAATTGAATGTATTCTTTCTGTTTTACATTGTTCATTCCGTACACATGGCATCCATTGTAGTCTGTCCATCCTGGGAGAGGGATCCCTCCTCTGACGTTCTCACTAAGGTGTCTTCTCTTTTTTCCCCGTGGAGGTTTTCCTGTGCCGATGTGAGGGTTTCTGGACAGAGGATGTCGTATGTATACGGAGTGTAAAGTTGTAATTTTGGGCTATTCAAAATAAAATGAATTGAATTGAATTATTATCATGCGCTTTACCTCTTATGACAAATCATATTGTCTGCTTGTGTATCATAGGTCGTTCTCTCACCGCAGTGGGGGTGTTAGGTTTTTAAAAGTGCGTTTCGTTACCCGTTGAAGGTGGGCTGAGTAAAACTGGGAATATCACCAGGTCACCAAACTCTAATGTACCATTTTAAATGATCGCAGTGTAAGATGCACCACTTAAAAAAGTTCAACAGGAATGTGGAGAAGTTTTCATGTATTTTATGGTCTCATGTGCTCTCAATGAGCATTCGTTCTGTATTGAAGAAGACCTGAAACTGGAGATCGAGACCATTAACTCACATTTACAATGTTTACAGAGGGACTAAAAAAGAGAGAGAGAGTCATTTCCTAATAGACTTCTATAAAGTCTGACCTGTTTATGTGTCAATAATGACACATTACAACATCAAACCAGAAGGGATTTAAACCTACATTACCCAGTTTGTGGCCACTAGAGGGAAGAATTACTGCAAGACAGCCTGACGCACCCAAGGATAATATTTATGTCCTCTTAGCTTTAGTTTTGTACACAATGAGCCCACGGATACGTGCTTGGCTCTTTAGATGCTGTTCCACTGTCTTCATCAACTAACAGAGAAGGCTGTTTTTATCTGCTGACTTTTTAAGAGGCTTTTTTACTTCAAAACAGTGGCCCGGCTCTTCCATCACTACGAGAGGAATCAGTGAACCAAAACATTGAGTTGGAAATCTGCAGATTCATGTGACAACCTTCTCACTTAGAGCAACCGCTTTCACAAAAGATAAATGTAATAGCTACTTTAACGTTCATTTTGTAGGCAATAAGCACTCTCTCGCAGCTGCTCTGTATCTCACCAGGTAGCTGCTTGCAAGTTGGTCGCCATTGGCTGGGAGCCGACTATGATGTGACTTGATTTCTTTTCCCTGTCATCTCTGAAAACAGGCCTCATCCATGTTTTCCGTATCTGTTCTAAGTAGAACATTTAGATACAGTGTCTTATGTGAGTACTGAAAGTGGACAGAACCACGGTTACACTGAGCAGCTCTCCTGCTTCAAAGGCAGGAGGTTGGGACGAAGATGAAACACCAATACACACACACACACACACACACACACACACACACACACACACACACACACACACACACACACACACACTTAGAGATGAGAGATATAGGCCTTGTCCGACAGCTGAGATATAGCACGAGAGCCCTGGGGAGTTTCAGGGGATTTCCACCGAGGGAATCGGACACGATGTCTGATTTACACTAACACTTTGGCTAAACTTATGATAAAAGTTCACAAGAGAAACATTGCTGTATCTGTCTTTATCCATCGCTGCCTCATCCGCCTCTGTTTTTCAGTTTGTTGCTCTCTCTCTCTCTCTCTCTCACCACATAAATACTGCGGTTTTTAAGTCGTTATTGTTTGGATGCATGTGAGTGTTGTTGACTGTCATCTCACTGATGAAATTAGCCTTAAAAAAAGGATTGTCATAAGTTATCTAGAAGCTGACGGGAAAAATATATATTTTTAAAAAGGCATATTTTAACTTAACAAATAAAGGTGGCAATACGAAGAAATGGGATGTGAAGGTGAAGGAAAGGAGCTGAAAGAAAACACATTCATTTTTATCAGTTTCCTGCTCTGCCCTTTTTTTTTCACTGAGCCAAGGAATGCAATGAGGAATCTGGTGAGAGATAAAGGGAGGAAAGTGGATCGTACTTCGCTGCAGTGTGTATGTATGTGTGTGCTGATTGTGCAACTGTTTTTATGTACTGCCCTTTTTTTCTAATTTCAACTTTGTCCCTTTGTCTTGTCGCTTATAAACCAGCTCTTTGATGATGTTTTTAAAAGGAAACAGTATGGTCCTGTATGGTCACAAACAACTGTACTGTACAGCGCGTAAAGGGAGGAAAGCTTGGTCAAGGTCAGCTGATGTAGGCCAAGTATTTGCACATATTTACATGCAGGGCTGTGGAATGTTCCATTGATGGAATCGTACACAATGAGGCCGACATTATTTAGTGGATCTCCCTTTCTGTATGCCAGGGTAAAAACACTACTGCTTTTGGGTTTTTTATTCAGGACACTAACAGCGAATGAAAAATGGGTGACTTAAGACGAGACAGGACAGGCTAAAAAACATTGTTTTTCATTCATGTCAATTTTGAGGTTTGTATCTAATTTACTATCATGTTTTCTCTCCTCACTTTGTGTATTTTGTAGATTTCTCACAAATCAAATGAAAATGCCTCGATTGCCTGTTTTCAGAATATCCTTTCAACAAAGTGTAATTTTAAGGTTTTCTCATAACATACTTTTTTCAGCAATATCCACTTTTTTACAGAGGGGTTTGTTCATGTATTATTTATAGCCTGATGTATACTCATTTATAATTTTTTTTTACTTATTGTATTTTTTCTGAATAGACATGGCTTTATCAAATGTTTAAATTTCTGCTCTTAGAAATCGGAAGTTATGTAAATCAGCACATGTTTAATAAGAAAATGCAGCATTAGCATATTTAAGCATGTTCTAAAAAAGATGAATGCAATAAATAATCGCCTTAGTGTTAGTAATCAGCTCGGCGTCGACCAGATTTTATGGTTGAATAGTTCAACCAAGTCACGTCTCTACTTCACATCAAACAACAAAGAACAAATAAAAGACCACAGAGGCAAACCGATGCTGTATGAAAAGAGTCACAGTACATTTAGACAGAGAGAAAGCATCATTATGTTCATGTTTTATCTCACACGTTTCAGTACAAAATGATTCACTGACATTTGCGGTTTGATGACTCAAATATTGATACACATGGAATACAGAAGAAATGAAAAGTACAAACACTCCCTGGAGCCTTCCAGAGACACTTCTAAGACACATCAGTTAGGTTACATGTTTTTCCCCGTGGAAAGAGTTCAGTTCCCACGTTGAAGTAGTATTATTTACATCTTGACCATAATGTCCCGGCCACAGAGCCAGTTTGACCAGACATATTTTAGAGTCTAAAACACTGCCAAAGTCCAGCAATATTTACACACCGCAGAGACAAGAGACTCCCGAGACCGCTGCCAGAAAAGAAAAAAGAAATCCAATCCTGCCATTACTCAAAAACAAAAAAGACACGCTTTTTTAAACGCAGAGCGTATTTAAGTTTGCAAATATATATTTCAATGCCGACCCGACAAAAAAAACAGTGCAAATTATTCTCTTACTTTGATGTTTTTAAATCAGACCCAGGATTATCTTTTATTGTGAGGGTGTGAAAACGCGATACAGCAGAGAGACTGAGTGGACCTCGCTCCCTTTAAATGGTTCCAGTGAGAGCAGTTTTTGTCCACAACAAAAAGATAATAAATTAGCCTTCCCTAAGTTGTTTAATATAAAGATTTATTTACAGCAGACAAGCGCGAAGGTGTACAGGCATATCTGACTTTTGACCTCGCTGTACACACGAGGCTAATAACTGGGGACGAATGCAATTCTACATTACAAATATGATCTCCACAACTCACCAATGTTTTCTCTCGCCAAATTACACTTTTTTCGCAGTTTTTTCTGGCTTCTGTTTTTAAAATATCATTCAAATGAGCATTTATTTTTTAAAGGATAAGTGAGGTGAGCTTTCTCGGTTAATGACTACGAGTGAAATTGAATGACGTAATGCTTCATCGACACCCTAACCGCAGAGGAAAGCACACCGCTATTGTCCAATCCTCATCAATCAGCGCTGGTGACGCGTGTGTCTCAATAACAACTAACAAAAGTTGCCCTTTTCTTGCACTGGTCAAAATCAGGTCAAGGTCTCTTCCCACTGCCACAAACCCAGATGCAGTGGCCCTCGGCTGTGGTCCAAAAAACAGCATGAGCAATGAGTCCTCTGTTGCACTGGGAGAAATGTTCGTCGCCTACAATAAACATGGGCTCTATTCTTCATCTTTACTGACACCCACATACAAACGTTTTACTTTTATTTACACCTGTTTGAGGAACTTTTGCTGAAACGAATGCTTAAGCCTTTAAAAACAGAACAAATCTCATAAAATATATGTTTGTGACCCATTTTATAACATCTCCAGTGTCAGTGGAAGTAGTCCCAGCATTTTGGGGGTGTTCTTTTGGGGATTGTTGAGACGATGAGTTTGAAGGTCTATGATGAGACATCATCATCGCATAGTGGATAATAACACAATTAATAAGGATGTTACAACTTATTATAATAGCAGTCATGTAATTAGTAGAAATGCAATGTGATACACAGGGGCTGTTTGCTTTCATGTATTGGATTGGCCCACATGACACAAAACCAAATATTGCGTTAAATTGTTGCAAAAGCCAAGTCATGTTCAGCCTTTTTTTGCCAGTAAACCTCCGCTCTATCAACACAGTGACTCCAGTCAACTAGCTGAGAGAGTTGTGGCAATGCACAGCACTAGTGTCTGTCCTTTAAGGGGTTTGTTGACAAAACGTATGGATTATTGGCAGCCTTATCCTCTAAATCTCACACCGTCTAGAGACCAATTTGCACTCGTTTAGCTTGTTATGTAGACTGTGCTATGTCATTTCCCAACGACTATTCTTTTTTACCTTTTAAATAAAAAAACAACAACCAAAAAACAGGCTGGTTTCTGGAGGACAAAGGTTGTCACCAGCTGTTTAACTAATAACCACAGACAGAAGGTAAAAGCAGATGAAACTGGGCTGTTTTGATTTGAAACTGGGACACGGCCTGACACAAGACTCAGATGGCCAGCTGGAGCTTGGTGAGGTTCCTCTGGTGCATGTTGTGGTGTCGCACCAACTCATCGCTCCGGGCAAACTTCTTCTGGCAGTTCGGCCACCGGCAGTTAAACGGCTTCTCGCCTGCCAGAGAGAGAGAGGTGGGGGGAGATGCACAGGATGGAGGAGGTAACGGAGAGGACGGCAGTGAGGAGAGGTGGCCGGATGGAATAACAATGAAATAAAGCGAAAAGAAAAGGGGGAGAATGAGAAAAAATGTTAGAATATTGTGCTGATCATAGCAGATAATGGACTTGCTGCAGTCACGTAAGAATAAAAACATGTTGACGTGCCAACACTGTGTTGTAAAACTACTACACTTGTAATGTAAACATCAAATGAATGAAGAAGAAATGGAAAAATAAAAGTTTACGCACTTGTTTTACCTGTATGAGTCCGGGTGTGTGTCTTAAGGTGGTCAGACCGAGAGAACTTTCTCTGACACGTCTCGCATTGGAAGGGTTTAACTCCTAAACACATGTACAGTATGCATGCACGCACACACACATACACACACACACACACACACACACACACACACACAAACAAACAAGTCCAGGTTCACACACACACACACACACACACACGCATACAGAAAACACATGTTCAACATCACACACACACACACACACAGAAAAATACAGTAGAGCAGAGGTTGCAGGGAAGCCATTCCAAAGTTTGACCAGCTCTAAGCAACTTCATCTGAGGGAGGGTGGGGTATTTGATAGGAGGGGGGGGGGGCAGAGGGGGATGTGAGGTGGGGGGGGGGGATCAGTGTGGTCACTACTGTCCACAAAATGCACTGTGCGCTTTCAAAGACTGCATTGTGGCCACAAAACGACAGTCATGCAATTGGAGGTAGAGGACAAATGGGGGGAAGAGCCAATACAAGGAACTGAAAGATAAAAAGGAACGTCAGAGACCGACTGAGGAAAACTGATCAAACCTGTGTGTCTCCTCTGGTGTCGTTTCAGCTGGTCAGAGCGAGAGAACCTCCGTCCACAGTCTGTGAACTCACACTGGTAGGGTTTCTCCCCTGGACAAGACAAATTCAGATGACACCATTAAATACAATTAAATGTAAAATGATCCCAAAAGGAAGTCTGGTTTAAAAGTCAGATACTTTAAAGCTACTAAGAGCAACTTTCGTACGGTGTTGATCTTGGTGGCCTCCGTGGACAATAGTGGGCGCGTTTCCGAGCCCCAGAGTCCCTTTAGAAAACTATTGGTGTTAGCTGGCATCTGTTAAATTAAGCAAGGGAAAGAAATACTCCGACCTTCACAGAGTATCTCTCTCTCACTCAGGAACCTCTTTAGAATCACAACACCGCTGAGGTAGCAAACCATTTGTGAACGTAGCGAGCTGCAAGTAGTACAGATAAGGTGGAAACATCACCAAAGAGACCCCTTAGTTCCTTGATGGCATCACCGGCACAAACAATGACAGCTGTCATTATAGTTACGTAACGGGTAGAACGTGACAGCTCCTGCGGCCTCTTGACCTCACCTGTGTGTTTGCGACTGTGCATCTGCAGGTGAGACAGCTTGAAGTAGCGCTTGTTGCATCCTGGGTAGGCGCACATGAACGGACGCTTCTCGCTGCTCTCTGAGCGCACTATGGTCGGGGCGATGCTGGGCACCCGCCGCACATCCTGCACACAAACACACAAACACACACCGAATAATTTAAAGCCAAATCACTCAAGGCAAAAATGAACAGAGCCACACCGGTGACTAAACCAGCGAAATGTAATTTAGAGAACAGGCAGTTAAATCCGCGTCGTGGGTAAATAAGTGCACATGATCTGTCTGGCTCACGGGGATCATTATAATAAAATGATCATATATTCATTAGATGGAAACTAGCAGTAAAATGACCCCCAGCCCAGAGGGAGCTGTTAGTCACGGCCTTTTAAACGGGCCGTGCTTCCGCAGCGGGAGAAGAATAACAGGAATACCACCATGGCTGATTTCTACATCTGCTCATCTGCCTATAGTAAATCTACTAATGCACGCATTTGATTTATAGCGTCCGGGGCCATGTGATTGGCCGACAGTAAAACATACTAATTTAAATGGGAAGTATAAAAGGAATATGAAGTAGAAATAATAAGCAGAGCAAGCATCACTTTGCTACTCGATCTGTCCACTCAGACCCTAAATTAGACTCCCAAAAGCCAAGAGAGCTTGTTTGTTCTTCTCTGTCTGTGTCGGGTTTCCTATTTGGATCCAACCCTTTTCTATGAGCAGAAGAGGGAAAAAAAACAATGAACAGGAGCGAATGATGATAAAACGAATGATAAAACAGCAACCCCCCCCGCCCCAAAAAAAAGAATGAAAGCTCCCAGTAAAAGTCCTGCTGCGGACTAAGAGCAGGTCTGGAGAATCTCTGCCTCCTGTCCTTTAGAGCTGCTGACAGACAATAATTAAAATCTAATGATTTATTAACATGCTGATCCCTGTATGGAAACTGAATCCTTATCCAGCCTGCGTGTGCCTGTGTGTGTTTAGGTGTGTGTGTTCCTCCACTGCTAATGGATTTGTGGAAAAAGATTCCTTTTGGCCTTTGGAGCTCCCTTTTAGAAAAACTCTGTGTGTGCTACGCGTGTGTGCGTGGAGGAATTTGTGTGTGTGTGTTTTTATATTTCCTCTTCACATGGCCGGGCTCATTGCACCAGGCTCACTACCATCAGGCTCTCCTTCATTTCGCTGATTCAGAAACATTTGAAAGAAATCATGTTCTCTCTCACGGTTGTTGGAGTCGTACCTGTAGGCCCCTGAAGACTCCGTGTGTGTGTATGCGGTACTGCGTGCTGCAGCTGTACAGCAGGGGGGTGTTGGGGTCGCTGTCGTAGCCCGTCGCGTGGCTGCCAGCACAGAAAGAGAAAACAGTTCATTTTAAAAGTATGAAAAGAATCGACATGTGGTTCTTATTCAATTAAAAAAATCTTCTGCTCTAAATTTGGATGCACTAAAGGATTTTAGGACTAATCCTGTGCAGAGTCACACACAACATACAAGTCCCTAAATCAGGATCCAGTGCGTATCATCATATCGTGCAAACGGAAACCAGTCATCACATTTATTTCCTGCAATCACATTGATCATTTGGAAATAGTCAAAGCTGTGTTCACTTCCCATATTCCCATTAAGAAATGTTCAGTCATGGAAGTGTGTATCATCTAGCACATGAATCCACTTGCATCTTTGCTTATTGACATTGGTGAGGCTGATCTTTTCATTAACAGTCCAAAACCCTAGTAACAAAGCAGTTAAAACTCACTGAATAATTTAAAATGAACTTCTTCTAACAACCATAAAAAAAAGTTCCCTGGTGCCCATATGATTGACCAATTGGACTAATTATTTCCCCATCATCTCTCAGACAAACATGGAGTGACATGTGAGGAAAACATCTTTTAATATTTCCCTCTGACCTAAAGAGCAGAACAAACCCGGCTCTGTGGGCCACAGCTGCAGTGTTGCCTCTGTTATCTCCTTACGATAACACACAGAGAAACAGAAAGCTCTTGTCTATGAAATGTGTTTTATTTCAGTCTGTCTGAGGAAACGAGGAGGAGTTTTGCATCCCGTGCTGCCACGGTGGGAATGCATAAGGTGCTCTTTGTTTCCCTCGCTACCTTCCACGGGCGGGAGCCGAGACGTCGGTGGCAGACCAGTTTAAATCACAATGCTCATTTAACTCATTCAATCAATCGGCCATGTTGCGAAAGCAGGTCATGTACTAGTTAGGACGCCTTATTCGGGACACGCTCGAACACCTTCATCTCCAGCCAGGTGCATCATAATGACATTACATTACATTACATTACATGTCATTTAGCTGACGCTTTTATCCAAAGCGACTTACAATAAGTGCATTCAACCATAGGGTACAAACTCAGGAGAACAAGAAACAAGAAAGTGCAATTTCCTCAAATAAGCCAATTTACAATTTGCTATAGATGAGTGACGTTACAAGTACAATTTAAGTGCTACAATTTGTTAGTCTTTAGTCGAGGTAGAGTCTGAAGAGGTGTGTCTTTAGTTTGCGGCGGAAGATGTGAAGGCTCTCTGCGGTCCTGGTGTCTTCAGAGAGCTCGTTCCACCATTTCGGCGCAAGGACAGCAAAGAGTGGAGACCTAGTCGAGTGTTTTGCTCTCAGTGAGGGAGGGACGAGTAGTTTTGCAGATGCAGAGCGGAGAGTGCGGGTTGGGATGTAGGGTTTGACCATGTCCTGGATGTAAGCTGGACCAGATCCATTCACAGCATGGTACGTGAGCACCAATGTTTTGAACTGGATGCGGGCAGCCACCGGTAGCCAGTGAAGAGAGCGGAGGAGTGGAGTAGGCAAGGTGATGCACAGGTAATACAACCAAGCATCCATATTTTCTACTATATATACTCGGAGTGACTTTGTTTTTTGGGGCAGCGTTAGGTTCCAAAAAACTAAATTAGGTTTTGGCAACAAAACTACGTCATCAGGTTTAGGAAAACTGTCACTGGTTTCCAGCAACTGTATCTTTAGGTCCTGGGTTCATTGAGCCCATCCGTCTCCCCAAAAACCATTTGCTCAATTTCACGACCGAGCACATGATGGCTGAACAAACACAACTTACACAAGGAAAACTATTAATTAAGGTATACATGAGAATATAATGTAACATATATTTCCCCCACAGTTCACAACTGTTTAACTTTTTTAATTGGTAAGAAAAAACCTCTCCCTCCACTCAAAGCTCAACTCCCCTAACGTTACACTTCCTCTTCCTCATCTCCTCCTCCTCGCCCCATCCCTCTTTATCTCGCTGTCTCCCACTCACTCCTTGCTACTCCCTCACACCTCCCCAGAGAGTACAGAGAGTTACAGAGAGAGGTCCTTGCCATAGACCAAGGCCACCAATATATTCTTAAGACCTTCTCACCGCTCATGAATAAGAAAACATCTTTAGGGCTGGAAAGCTATCAAAATCTAATTGGTATCCACTCATCTCAATATGATCAGAAGGACCAGCAATGTTCTGATATCTGGATGCAAAACAACCTTCCTGCTCGCTATACCGGCCCTCTGCACACGTCCCCTGCAGACACGCATTCATCTGCTCGCCATGACGAATGGGTGTTGGCTGTAGATGCTGACCGGCCTGCAGGTCAAAATGACATGAAGTACAACGTTCTACTGAATGCTTCTCGCTTTCAGCTCTGTGATCAGGTAATTCTGATATCGCTGCGATAATTCCAACTGATTGTTAATGTGTGTGTGTGCTTTTAATCCAATGTTATATCCAATTTTTTGGAAAAAAGGTAGCTGAAGTTCACTTGTAACCCAGTGGAGTTACCGTAATGAACATCGCAAGATGGGCTCTTCAAAGAAAGCGATGTTCCTACCTCTTCCTGGTGCACGTCAGTGTATTGACAGCTTTCCGTGCCACACACTCCAACTGAGAGGTCATTTTCATGACCCTTTTTCTGCTGCGGAGGGACAAAACGTGGAAGAAAAGCCCATGAGGTGGACCGATTCAGCAGGATAGAGAGTGTGTGTCCATTTATGGCTTTTTGTTGACCTTGTAAAAGAAGCACTCAAGGAAAAAATGCCAGCTCAAACATGTACACACACACACACACACACTCACACAAAGTTGCAGGTGGAGCTGAGGGTAAAGAATGTGCCTCAGACTCTAAGAAAGCTAAATTCTCCCATACCAGCCACTTTTCATTAAATTCAGCAGACTCCACAATCATTATTCAGAGCTGCCATATGATAAAATAAGTGTTGCAAACACACACACACACACACACACACACACACACACACACACACACACACACACACACACAGTGGATTTATGGCTCTCATCCCCCTATCACACTACCTGCTGGCTCGAAGCGGTGCGGGCGGGGGGCAGATGTGGTGCCTGGTACCCTGCTCATTACGCTGCGGTTATTCTACAGTACAACATGGGGAACGCAGCCAGCAGACCCGGTGCTTCTGCTGAAGCACTGTTGGATTGGAGGCTGATTTAGAAGAAATGATCCATGACATTTTCAAATACTTATGCATCTGATTTCCTTCTCTACCGCTGCCTGGCGGAAACACATCGCTTCAAACGGCCCAAGTGTGTGACAGTAGGTCTCCCCTGGGGGAAAAAACAGTACAGTTAAACGCTCCAGCGCATTTTACTTTATTTTGAATTATGTATTTGCTTAAAAATTATGTATTTGTCAACAAACAACGTATAAGACAAATGTCACTAATAGCATTATTACAAGTCTTTGTGCTCGTTTTGTATAGATGCCGCAATAATATCGCCACTGCAAATTAGTTTGGCAGTAAAACAACAATTGTCCCAAAACAAGAGAGTTAAAGGGACTCTGCTAACGTCAGCATGCTGACATGCTCACAGTGACAAAGCTAGAATGTTAAGCAGGTACATTGTTTACGGTGTGCACTATATCAACTTAGAATGCTAGTATTTCCTAATCAAATAGTACAAAGGCAAAAATTGAAAGGTCCCACTGAGAGGGTTGGTATTCAAATTCGTATAAGGGACAAGATTTCACTACCAAATTGTTTTGGTGACTATCCAATAGTTGTTGAGGTATTTTACTCAAAAGCACAAATTTGAAACTTGTGTGTGTGTGTGTGTGCGTGCGTGTGTGTTTATTACTGTAATAACACCTCAACACGTTTTCGTTTCACGTTGTTCCAGCGTGCCGAGCAGACGGCCTGCAGAGTAAATACAGTCCTGTTGGTACCAGGCTGCAAGATTAGTAAAACTGACTCAACTCATATGAGTCTTGCCATCCCCACTAGGCCTGTGTGTGTGTGTGTGTGTGTGTGTGTGTGTGTGTGTGCTGAGCCGATATCAATTATGAAGACACACACACACAGACACACACACACACAGAAACCCAACACAGATTTTCCTTCTCTTCTGCCATTGTTGGAAAACACTGTCTGTGCTTTGTTTCACATAACAACAAACAAATGTGTTTGTTTGTTGTTATGTGGAAGAGGCTTATTAAAACCTGTGTGCGTATGTTTCTGAAAGGGAGATTTCTGTATATCTGCCGTTTCGCCTGGTCTAGTTTTGAGTGCAGTGGTTTTAGTGGTTCTAGAATTATTGCTAATATGTTCACATTACGTAACAACATTGTTAATATTGTTTTACAGAATGCACTTTTGGTTCTGCTGTGCGGGAAGAGGAGGGAGGAAACATTGAGGCTGGGTGTGGCTGTGGGGGCCACGGCTCTATGAATGATCTATTAATTTAGATCTCTGTGTGAGAATTTGGCTCTTTTTTGTTGTGTGTGTCAACAGACCTCATTTTCACTGTTAGTCTGTTGGGAGAAGAGTCAAAAAATGCAATGACTGTTTAGCTTCCTCCGTCTCAGAGTCCTAGTGGCGTTCATGCCGCCTCAGCGGAACACCGCCACGGCTTAAAGGGGCGCTTGAAGATCAAAGCCATCGTTCTGTAATCGGGGGGAAAATTACGCCTCTCAAGAATAACGTAAATGAGAATGCAGTTCAGGGGTGGACAGTGTTGTTTTTTTATGAGAAGTCCAAATATCTGCTTTGACAAACGGTACCCGCCACAGCAGCAGCGCATAAAGACACATAAAGAATCGGTTCTTCATTTTGCCATCAAGGTCAAACAGAGCGACCCATCTGTGGAATCAGCGCATAGCAGCACATACTGGTCACTTCCACTTCTTACGGATTGCCTCAGTTTTCTTTACAGTTCAAGTAAATGTGTGACTAAAACGTCATAATCGATGTCGATGTTCAGTTTATCAATCTGAATTTGTTATAGCCAGAGACGCTTTGGGGCTGTACTGTAGTTTTTGTTCGGTGTGCAAATGGTCAGAACGTCTATATGAAACCAACCCACACAGACTCAAATCTTTTTGGAAGAAAAACCTTTCTGGCTCCTCATGTGTGCCAGTAGACAAAACTCAGCACTCACCATGTCTAACCAAAGACCGGTGTTGAATGAAAAGAGTTAAATAATGACGACTGCTGCGGAACAACTTGACTCGTGACACCTTGTAAATATTTTCCGAACGGCAAATCAACCCACTTTCCTCCACAAACTCCCTGATACTTTGCCGTTCGCTTCCTTCAGTGGGCGCCGTGACATTTGTCGTTGTCTACCTGGCAATTACCACGCGCCATGTTGACGGAGTCTAAAATTAGGATTCAAGGGATCCGCGTTTCTCACGGCAGGGCGAGCAGAGGAAGGAGCGCTGAAGCAGGAGGGGAAGCGGCCGTGGCAGACAGACCTGAGCTGAAGGTGAACATCCTGTTCGAGAGCGGTTGACGTGGGAACAATCAACAATGGTCTCTGAAACTATTCCAGAATTGTTTGTGTGTGATGAAAATAGATCCGATTTTATTTTTTCAGCAGACTGTGTGAAAGGTGTGTGTGTGTGTGCGCGTGTTACCTGTTGTATGGGTTTCTCAGCAGCAGCGCCTGGCTGCCTGTGCAGGTGTCAGAGGGCGTGTGGCATCCGTAGACAGGTGGAGGTACGGGGTACTGCTGCTCCGCTGCGACACACGGACACCACGTCAAACATGGTAACACGCACGCCACCGATACCAAAGCCAACGCACACCGATACACACAGCGCTCGGGACAGGATGTACTCTGCATAATATCTCATAAAACTCTTGCCCACCTCCTGCTATCGTTTTGGCCGCTTTCTTCCACAAATAAAGACTTGACTCCCGAAAGCAGAATGAACGGCTCCCTCGACATTTCGTTGCATTCCAAACCCCCCCCCCACGCAACTCAGATTCTCACAGCTATCTTTGCCGTAAAAATTGTGCGGCAATCTACGGCAAACATTGCAATATTTACCAATAACATGTTGCCGAGGAGCGATTCAAAGGGGGAGGTGGGCGGATGAAAGAGGGGACGAGAGGAGGAGACGAGGGACTTTTTACGCGAGTCAGGATGTGGCTGATTTATACCTCCGACGGCAGAGGTCACGGCGGAGACGTTAGGACAAGGGACAAGGCACTCCCTAGGTGAGGGCCACGGGGCCGCCATGCAGACGCAGCTGTGCACTCCCACACTGGCTTTACATAGAAGTGTGTTGCTATTGGGAGCGACTCTGATGCGTGGTGATTGTTAGTTAAAGTTGAAGAAAAGTGACTCCTGAAAGTAAAGCTGTAAAATGCAAGTATTTTTCAAATCTGACAAGATAACTGATGTACAAAGGCACCATGCAGCAGCCAAGCTACATTTTGGGTTTAGAAAAAAATGGCCGACAATGACTGACATCTGTTGTATTACTTTAAATTGCCACAAAAAGCACATTAGGTCGGACGTCGCACTTAACTGTGGAGATAGTGTGGGCTAGCTAGCGACTAAATCCCAAGCTAAATGCGAATTTTTGTGTGTTATTGTGTTTTTTTCTTCAAATAGAAATTATTTGTATTTAAAAATGTGCCTTTTTTTCGCTATTCCGTGTCCCTAGATGAGGCAGTGGCCAAGTCCAATCACGATGAACAACAAAAAGATAACTAGCCTCGCAAAGCAGAAGCATCAGTGGCGAGCTTGTGGAATTCACATATAAATCCCATATTTAATTGTATTGTATATTAATTGTATAAAATCGTAAATTAGTTGGTTGTAATGTTTTTAATGGTAGTTCAGGAAATATTTATTGCCATAATATGTCAGACGCACAAGGAATTTGACTTGGCGGTTGGTGCATAACAGCAGACAGTACGACAATGGACGACAAGACAACAGTGCACAAGGAATAAAATAAAATATAATGCTATGGGTTAGTTAAAAAATAAAGGAATAAAAGTTCAAATTAAAAAGTAAAAAATGGTTAAAAAATAAAAATAAAGTGCACCAGCGAACAGAAAAGTGTAAGTGACGTGTGCAGTGTGAAGTTTTTTTGTTTTTTTTCAGGAATCAACCTTTCAACACATATAATAAACACGTAATATTTTTTTTAAACACACAAATTCAAATGGATAGAACGAATGGATCGAAAGAATGGGGTAAAAGAATCCAAATTGTTGGGACATATGTCTCCACGGTGATGCTATGGCAATTCTTTCTTCAGAATACTAATATATATATATATACATACATACATACATACATATATGTATATGTGAAACTTTTCTAAGTAACTGCCACTGTAGTTCAGAGGAGAGAAGAGTTCAATACACTTACCCATCGTACTTTGCTGGGTTAAAGCGTCTTCGTGCTTGAAGGAATGGTTGGAGAACTGCGAGCTGTGGTGAGTAGGAGTGTGACCGTAATTACCGGCTCCATCGAATGCGACCGCGCTGTAGCCTGCGACAAAGGGAACCAAAGCCAGAGTCAGACCAAGTCTATCAGGGGTCACACATTACCTCATTAACACTGCAGCCAATCCTCGAAGGACATTTTAATTTAGCTAAAGCTACGCGGTGCTGGTGGGTTTTTTTCCTTTCCACCTGAATTTTAAAAAATCTACTTCAAGATGATTTTGATGCCATTTGTGTCTGTTATCGTGATACTTTTTATTATTGTTAGGATTTGTTTTTTTGTTTGTCTTATTCCCTGTTTATTATAACAAATGCGTAGTAAGAAGTCCAGGCTGTTTTACAGTGTACAAAGTGGAGCAGGAGATTTAGATCCGTTCAAAGAGTCACAATAGAGTTTGATTGCTTCTCCACAGAAAACTAAAAATACATTTGCAACAATATAGTTTAAAAAAGTGCAGTAAAGTGATTATGAAGTTAATTCTTATTGTTTTTTTGAGCCATCTTGAGAGATTAATTTCACCAAATGAATTAATCAGATAAACGTGGTTCTAAATTACCTGGATCCTATATCATTAATTGTTTGTCTATTTTCTCATGGTGGAAATTTTATTTTAAAAAATGTAAACTTTGTCGCAAAAAGAAAAGTGACAGATCAGAGAGATGAAAGGACTTCTTTTCTTTAATTTGGTTGTATCATCTCACTAGGGCACACACACACACACACACACACACACACACACACACACACAACATGGCTGACATCCCGGACCCAGACCCGACTCAGGACATAGACTGACCTACAGGGCACAATTCACACCCATCAATCACCCACATGCCCGGACACGCACGCACACACACACACACACACCCACACACACAATCGCTATCTCTCACTCTCACATACATGCCTCATTAATTAAAATGCAGCACTCACTTTCCCCTGTGGATCATTGGGTGAGATGGGGGGGAAGGGGGGTGGGCTAAAAACCTCATTAAACATCTCTATTTATCTTCCACTCACCCCTGTCTGACTCCTCTGTGCGTGTATGTGTGTGTGTGTGTGTGTGTGTGTGTGTGTGTGTGTGTGTGTGTGTGTGTGTGTGTGTGTGTGTGTGTAGGTGATACCATAGTTGCCTTGAAGTCCAACACTGAGGCGACAAGCGATGAGGTCAATATGTAATTTGGAAAACCCAAAGTCTGGAAACACCACTAAAGCGTTTCTATTTTTTTTCACAAATTGAAATAAAATGTTACTTTTGTCCTGACACCGTATTTATGAGAAATCTCTTTACTGGTTCTTGTGAAGCTCTACAGACCGGCAGTTTTGCTTTTAAGAGCATTTCATTGTCTTCAGCAGGTTATCATGTCTTTGCTACTGTAACAGCTTACTGATAAAGAACCACAAGACCTGTAAAAACAGTTTTATCCCTAAAACTAATTATTCCTTCTCCAATAAATTACCAAGACAAGTGTTTCGATGGCCCCCATTGGGCGTCTCTAAGCAAAACCCACAGCGACATGTGAACGCTTTTAGAAATATCCAGCTCCGATATGAAAATGAATTCCCTCCTGCAGGGCCCTTACACAGCGACAGCCTGCGTGACCCTGTCCCGCTATCAGGGGCCCGCGTCCCGCTGTGAGTCTGTTTGTCTCTGCTCGTCCAGCCACAGCGGGCAGCAGATAAAACAGGTTAGAGGTCGGCTCGGCTCTTTGATTGTAATGTTATTGCGAATTATCTGCTTGATAAGCATGTTGTTATTAATTCGTCTGTTGGGAAAGCACCAACATATTTATTAAGCCTGCACTAGAAAAGAACAGGGACTTGTGTGAACAAGCAAGAAGAAGTAAATACAAACAAAAACACCATTGTTGGGATTAATTTTAACTGTAGTTAACTGTAGTTAAATTTAACTGTGATCCCAACATGCTGTTTAACAATGCCTTTTAAGCACAAGTGAAATCCGATGACTTTGGAGTGCAATGTGATGCTGCAGACTCTGATAATATATTAAAGCATTTGCTCAAACTCAATTATCACAACGCAATTCAAAAACAAAAAATTGAAAAACTATGTAATGAGAGTTTATTTTGTAAAACAGCGTCTATGTTTCTTCATCTATTGAATGTGTTCAGTAACTGATACTTGATGGATCCTTTTTAAAAATATGGAGATCTCTTTCTTAGAAAACACTACTATGTTGTGCAAATGTGGAACAGTCTAAAATGTGAGAAACACCAAACTGATAAATTAGGATGAACTCAGCAATGCATCAATAACCTTTTCTTTTTTTCCTTTTGATAACATCCGGGTAGAAATATATGTCCATATTCTCTGCTTTGTCAAACCTCCTCTCAGTCATGCATTAAATGTATGCACACAGTTCATTTAAAGTATGTTTTTAAATTAACAGTAAACTAAAAATCACCTCTCAAAACTGTTTTGTTGTATCTGAGCTTTAATCAGCCTGTGGTTTGTTGTTCAGCAGCTCCAACAAAATGTAGCTGTTTTCTGTTCATTAAGAATGATCTTTCTCACCTCATCATTTACGAAGAGTTTTACATCAAATCCAGAGCTGGGAATAATTCGATTGTTTTTAAGTTGCACAACAAAAGAAGAATCATCACGGAGTCAAAGAGAGTGTGTGTTTATGGTCGATCTTTGTTATCTGAGGTATTAACGGTCCATCCACACTGAGAGCACGCAGCGTATCTTCTGTTCGGACGTTAAGACTTAACTAAAAGACACCTTGGTTTCCTGTGAATGTCTCAGCCGCATCTGCTGTCTACAAAAGCATGCAGGGGTCTACTTATTATTCAATATTCATCTCCGTTTTCATCATGGACTTATTGACGCGGTGCTGAAGGAAAGGGTGAAGTCAGGCCTCCGGTCGTCGAAGGCAACACCTCGGCCAGTTTGAACCAGGACATCGCTTCATGTTACAGGTGCGAGTGCAAATACTGAGTTTTGTGGAGGAAAGGAAGCCAAAAACTGCACAAGACGATACTTGTGACATATTTTAAGATTTAGGGCCTCATTTGCCAACCGCTCTAGAAATTAAATTCCTTCTTAAAACAGTTCTCTTGAATATTTGAACATTCCCTAATGTTTTCTTACAAGATTAACCTCGTTTTAAGCAGCGCATGTAGGAGCGCACGTAGGAACATTTCAGGGCCAACGTGTTTAAGCAAGTAAATTGGATATTGTCTTTTTCTTAATTGTACAGTATTATAATATGATAGAATTTAAATTGTAATATTATTTTTGGTATCGCCCGAAGTTGGCTGGGATGGACTCCAGCCCCCTCGCGACCCTGTGTGCAGGATAAGCGGTTTGACAATGGATGGATGGATGGAATATTATTTTTGGATGTGTTATGTTGGCATCTTTATTTCCATTATTTTAAAACGCTGGTCCGTTTTTCATTGCTTGAAAATATATTTAATTAACAACCATTTCTGCTTTGTTAAAAAGCTTCATAATCTATTATTGGCCAAACGGTGCGATTTAAAACAACGGTTTGCTTTCACCTCCTACAGAAGTCATTTTGGAGTTCTGTGCTGGTCCTCCCTCGACTGACTCTATCAGCTGGTCTTTCTTTCTGTGTGCCCACCCCCCGCCCCGCTGTCCCGTGCCGTGAATGTGGATTGGTAAGGCGTTTACTTAAGCTCATCAGAGGATCAGCTGTAACGGCCTTTAGATTTACGACGACTGGTGTGAACAATACTGAGAGTCACGCTGTAAATCTGACACCCGCTTTCCTCAGGACCTTTCTGAAGAACAAATTGGAGAAGAAAGAACTAAAGTTATCGGCGAATGAGTCCCCGGCTCCTGATGAGGCTGACTTGCCAAAACAGACCAACAACAAATTTGGCAGCATGGTCCCGACCACGCCAATGGCCTCCAGATTGACCCCAACACCAGGGGCCACATCCACACGGCCCTCGTTCCAATAAAGGCCGAAAGGCCTCAGACTTCCCTTGGGCCCTACCTGTCTGGTTGCGTCCCCCCTGCTGCGTGTCCATGCAGTTGGTCAGGTACGGCGGGTTGCTGAACATCCTCCCGGGGGGCTGGTGGTGGTGAGGCGCCGCCACGGACGGCGGCTGACTCGGGGGCGGCGGAGCCCCGAAAGCCCCGTACCTGCAGGCCCCGGTGCCGGTGAACTGGCCGGAGAAGTGGACGGTGAATGCGCTGAGGCCGCAGTGGGGGTCGGCTTCGTGGTGGTGGGGGTCACCGGCGGCCGCCCAGCTGGGCTCCTGCTTGATGAAGGAGTGCGGCCCCAGTGAGGCGTGCGGGGCGGTCAGGGAGGCGTGCGGCGTGGCCAGGGAGGAGTACGGGGAGGCGGCGGTGTGGAAGTCCAGGACGGGGGCCCACTGGGGGGCCGTGCTGACGGGCAAGGCCGGGCATCCGGGGCTGGGGCACGCCGGGAGCGGGGGCAGCAGGGAGTTCAGGTCGCGGACGTCTGAACCCATCGTGGTCCAGGGGACAAAACTGGGACAGAGGTCGGCTATTTTTGAATCGGATCTGTCACGCCCGCCTGTGTTCGGCTCGCCCCAAAACCCAAATCAATCCTCGAGGGTCGAGAAAGTCTCTCACTGAAAGAACGGCGTCTCCTCTTTGGCCCTCTGGAACTGTGTTTCGCCCATCGACTGTTCACGCCGCCTTTATCTGGAAACTCCTTTAATCCGAGAGAAGTTCATGGTCGAAAAACAAAAGTCGAAGGAGTCACCTTTTGTAAGAGGAGCACAGCAAGGAGGAGACGGATGAAGCGTGATCAGTTAGGATGCACACACAAAAAGATTCAGTCCACTCACGGGGGAGAGAGAGAGGATTCTTTCCTTGCTGAACGGAGAAAGAGGAATGGAGGAGTGAAGGAGGAGTAGCCCTCTTTTCCCTCCACGCTCTCAGCCCCCGTCTTGGGTGTGTGTGTGTGCGTGTGTGTTTGTGTGTGTGAGGAGGGTTGGAGGTGGAGTCAGTCAGAAGGTGATGAGGGACAGGACCCCCCCCACTTCATTCATTTACTGTATGCAGAAGACACACACATTCACACAGTTGGAGGAAAATAAATCACAATTCGGACATCACTTCTGTGAAACTAAAATAAAAATCTCTTCATTCTCAGCTAATATATAGATATAGATACATACATCTCTCTCTCTCTCTCTCTCTCTCTCTCTCTCTCTCTCTCTCTCTCTCTCTCTCTATATATATATATATATATATATATATATATATATATATATATATATATATATATATATACATAATGTTTCATATTGTAGGTTAAAAGAAAAACATGCCAAGGAATATTATAAGCGTGTTAAGAAAAAATATCCGATGAATACTTTGTTGTTTCATGAGGTCAGACAGCTGTAATCTTTTTTAATCCCCGAGAGGTTGAATATTCCTAAATAAAGCTTTTTTGTATGTGCGTCATAAAGGCCCCACGTGAGTTTATCGTTTTTAATGATGAACTGTCAAACACGCAATTTTACGATATTTGAAATGAACTGAATTAAGATACTGCGGTGGAATATTCTTATGATTAGTTAAACGCTACAATCCACCTGGACTGAGGTGAGAAACGAGACCCGGCCACGCGCAGGGATATGTTTTCAGACAGAAATCCGATTTAAAACGTGGAAAAGTTGCTGCAGTCTTTTCGATCTACCAACACGTTTCCTCCAACATAGATCGTATAGTATTGTTCTGTTTTTCTCGGTGTCATTTTTTAGGTGCCAAGAGTAAAAACGTAATGTAATTTGTTAACGGGTTAACCGCCAGTTGCAGATGACGGTTATCTGGCGGATTCAGGCTTCAAGGCCTTCGGTCCTTTTTGGTTTCATTCGTTGTTGTTTTTTTTACATGTTCATATTTTTGTTAATAAAATCAAGCAAAAAGTAAAGGCGGGAGAATAGCCTCAATAAAAGCCAGAAACGGTCACATCTTGACCAGTGTAAACCTCGGGTTAATTTAAAGGTCCGCAGTGAGTGTCAATTAAATAGTTCTCAAGAGATAACCACCTACACTGACTTATTTTAAGACTTTGCAATATTATAAACCACGCGAAAAATATTATTATAAGCCCCTTATTTATTTTTCATCGTTGTTATTAATTGTATTATCTTTATAATCATCATCAACACATCGCGCGAGTACAACCATTCATCTCGTACTGTTTATTATTCATTATCACTTTCGATGATAAATGTTCAGAAACTCCGTTTCTGTGTGTGTGTGTGTGTGTGTGTGTGTGTGTGTGTGTGTGTGTGTGTGTGTGTGTGTGTGTGTGTGTGTGTGTGTGTGTGTGAGCGCGCGCTCCGGTAACGGCGAATTAAATGCAAAAATCAAATATAAAAGACCTACCGATTGTATCATACTTTTAAAATTAACAGTGACACACAATAATAACATTTCATTATTTATTTATTAAAGTGCGCGAGCTCTTAAAGTAAAGAACATATTTTTAATTAAATGATGCCCCCGAACAAAGTCAAGTTTCGCACGGCTGAGTGGATTCGTTCCGCTCTTTAAAATCAATATGACTCAACATTATGGTATGATGTCATAGTCTATAATAATGTGAATATTATTGGGGTTTTTTTTTTATCACTTTAAGGAGAGCAGCTCTCCTCCCCTTGTCCCTTCTGAAGCGCTGTCTTCCTTTTTCCAACACGTCACAGTGGCCCTCTGGAGACCTGTTGGTGACCCTGCAGCCATCAGTGAAGCCAGAAGGTTCAACTATGATGAAGCATCTTCAACGGGACAGGCCAAACGAACAACACACTTCGTACACTCTGCAAATAGATTTTTATTGAAGAGTATTATTCAGAATGTATTTTGATTTCTCTCCCAAAGTACCAAGTCACCATTTTAACGAGAATTGCGAACTACTTTTTTATTTTCTATGCGTAGATAAAAACATGGCGCGCTCACTAATGAACAAGGACTGGACTGGGAACAAGCCGCGTCGGCCCGATGCTTCGAGATGTTGTGAGTGGAATTGACAGGCCTGTTTATTAATTAAGGTTACTGTGACACGGGCAGCCTGTCCAGTTAACTTGAGACGAATCAGCTCGCCGGATTAGAAAGGCAATGAGGTCACGTTTCTGATGTCAGGGGACTTTGTGGAGCTGACATTTTGGCTGTCTCTGTCTCTTGGAAACAGCCTAAACATCCAAATGTGGGCAGAAAAAGGAGCCAAGCAGGCTGTCTGTGATTGGCTGAGACACTCGTCAATCAAGGCCATCATGTCCGCTAAACATAGTTCACTAAAGGTCTTTTAAAAAAAATCGCCTTTCATGGACAACAGTTTTTTAAAAGACAAAATGATGGAACCAGACCGGGTTACACGTTCCCGTTGAACACAGGATCACATTAATGTTTTCTGACCTTTCCGTCTTTCAGTTCCTATGTCGATATGTTCTTCTCGTGTGCGTGTGTGTGTGTGTGTGTGTGCGTGTGTGTGATGTCCTTGAGCGATGCCGCTGCTTCTGATCTCCCATTTAATCTTATCTCTCTTTCTCTCTGACTGATGCTCCCGGTTTTGCCAGCTGTGTCGTGGCCACGGCAACCACCAAACACGCGCACATACACACACACACAGCGCAGACACCATTCTCACTTACTCTCACTTGGCCAGGAAATCAATTTTTAATAACCAACCCAAATGGCTGTCACGCTGTAAGAGAAGATCGCATTTGGGAAAAGCAAACCGGACTGAGACGGAAACACAATTATCAAAGTTCTTAGAGTGGAACAGCTGGACCCATTTGGTCATCAGTGAAGACAGAAACTTTATGGAACACGTCCTCCAACTTGAACATGATGTGGAGATTTTCTCTTTTGGGAAACGTTTGGGTTTTACTGCAAGCACGTCTGCGTTACCATTCAAGACGAATGGACGCTCAACAAGAGGCCAAAGACGCTGGCCGGCTGCCACTGGTGGAGGCAACCCCCCCACCCCCCTTCATCTTAAAGGAAGTGTCCACTCAGCGCTTTTCTTCCCATCATGCTCTTCCCCTGGAGCCAATTACAGCTGTGACACGTCTCAATTTGTTTTAAATATCGGCTCACCGGAACATCAGAGGATGCAGGCAAAGTACGGTTAGATGGCAGAAGTGTGTTGTCTAGCAATTACAGTCATTGTGTGTGTGTGTGTGTGTGTGTGTGTGTGTGTGTGCGTGTAAGTGTGTGCACGTACCGTATGTGCAAGTATAAGTTTGGGTGTATCTAGCAGAGATAAATGATGACTTCACCATCTGGAAATCTAGTCCGTCTTTCTTCCTCTCTCTCTCTCTCTCTCTCTGTGTCTGTGTACAAAGAACTGCTGACCCATGATTCAACTCTTCAACTCCACGAGGAACACAGAAAACCAGAGAGAGAGAGAGAGGTGAGCAGGAAATAGTGTTAAAAGTGCTTGTCAAGAGCAGAAGAAGTCAGACCACTTTGTTCGGCCGTCAGCGAGGGTCCAGTGAAATAAGAATGCATGTGCACATATCCGCAAACACCCGGGGCCGGCGTGCACACGCACACATATGTAGTCTGCTTGCTGTTTTACTTGCACACATGACTTATGTTGTTTCCCTCAGAGCCAGACAGTGGCTGACATGTGGGGAATAGAATATATATGTTGTTTTAATGAAGTGCGAGCGTGTGGGACTGACATGCAACTCCGTCTGCACTGTACGCAGTGTAAAAGGTGCAACTAGATGTAAAAATGTGCATGGGAGCAGTCTGATTTCAGCAGCCTCAAATTAAGCCAAGTGAAGCCAATTTGGAGGTAAGGGGTTAGTATTTGGCAGCATCTAACCAACTGAAACTTGTCCCGCTTTGAAGAGCTAGAGTGGTTCACACAAAAGTGTGAATGGCCCTAAAGCCGTCTAAAGCCAGTGTTTGGTTGGTACAGGAGTGACCCTGTCTAAAGCCAGTGTTTGGTTGGTACAGGAGTGACCCTGTCTAAAGCCAGTGTTTGGTTGGTACAGGAGTGACCCTGTCTAAAGCCAGTGTTTGGTTGGTACAGGAGTGACCCTGTCTAAAGCCAGTGTTTGGTTGGTATTTGAATGACCCTGTCTAAAGCCAGTGTTTGGTTGGTACTGGAATGACCCTGTCTAAAGCCAGTGTTTGGTTGGTATTTGAATGACACCTGTCTAAAGCCAGTGTTTGGTTGGTATTTGAATGACACCTGTCTAAAGCCAGTGTTTGGTTGGTATTTGAATGACACCTGTCTAAAGCCAGTGTTTGGTTGGTACTGGAATGACCCTGTCTAAAGCCAGTGTTTGGTTGGTACTGGAATGACCCTGTCTAAAGCCAGTGTTCTGTTGGTACTGGAATGACCCTGTCTAAAGCCAGTGTTTGGTTGGTACTGGAGTGACCCTGTCTAAAGCCAGTGTTTGGTTGGTACTGGAGTGACCCTGTCTAAAGCCAGTGTTTGGTTGGTCCGTTGTAGGCTACCATAGAAACAGGGGCAGCGAAACATGGCGGTGCAACACAGTAAACTCAGCGGAGAAGACCTGTTCCATATCTTTCTAAAGTTAACAACAGCCAACACACTAATGAAAACACAGATTATATTCTTTTGCCCTTTAAATGGAAGGGAATGGTAAATGCTACTGTTGTACATCGACAGGATTCTAATGAGAACCTTTCAGTAACTTGTTGAGCAAAAGACGTGTTTGTGTCTTTTTTCCCGTGTTTTCTTGATAAATTCACACGGATCCATCATGATAAGCCCTGTGATCTCTGATAGGACACAGGAGAGAAATAAACCAGCAGTACCAGTGACACGCTGGATCAGTCCACTGCTCCTCTGTCTTCAGATGTTCTTTTCTCCGTCTGATCCTATTTCTTAAAAAGGGTAAAACATAGGCCCAGAAACATACAGGAGTAGAGAGACAATTGCACGCCGCTCCACTCTGCGTATTAACGCGGCTGCCTTCCGTCCCAGAGGAGTACTAAGGCGTCTGACCAGTCGACCAATCTAGTTTCGTGATTGATGGCCCCCACGGCCGATGGAACACATTCCTGCAGAATGAACAACAAATATCTTCAAATGAAACGCCCGCTACCTTAGTGACCCGGCACGTATTCTTTTTGTTTTTATAGCACGCTCTTGTTTAAACTAAGGACTGTCACTAGGCCTCCCCTGTCTGTTCTTTCAACTTTAAATGCACACATACAAAGAAATATTTCTTAAACATAAGCTGCTTTAAAATCGTGGCATTATACAAGGAGCCTTGGATTTCACAATACCACAAAACCCAAAAGGTGCTTTAACTGTCTTTTCGTTTGTGTTTCGTTGATGAGTTCCAAAATATATTTACTTTCTATAGTATGTATACATTTTACATGCATGTATTCTAGAACACATATTCTGAGATTAGTTACAAACAAGCATTTATTAATGATCCTATTCATTTTGATGCGCATGTCTAAGCCTGGCAATTGTGTACAAATATGTACACTCTGTGCGTGTGTGTGGTGACCTGTGCGTGTGTATTGGGTCATGTGACCCGAGGTATGGTCGGTGTACATATTCATGTGCCTTTTGTTTCAGCAGGTCTGGATCAGTGGGGTCCAGAAGGTTCCTCCCTGCGGTCCGTACAGGCAAGCTGTGTGTATTTGAATGTGTGTGTGTGTGTGTGTGTGTGTGTGTGTGTAGAACCACCCTCCCGTCTTAACTGTTTACTGATACAAAGAGAGGAAGGATGAGCTATTCTACATACAGCTGGCTAATGATATGACAACAGAGAGATAACTTTTTTTATTTCTACCAAACTTCTTTGCCTTAACAGTTTTAAATTAGAACAAAGTAGAGATGAAAAACCAAGATAGTTTCACTAGTCTTTGTGTATACAGTACATATACAAAATGAGCATTTGGATATGAGATGATGATAGAAGATGTAGCGGCAGAGTTACAGAGTCCAACACATGCCAAAACACTTATGTTGTTTCTCAGAGGGGAAAGTGTCTACAAACTGTCCAAAAACAAGGTGTCCAGGCGCGGCTGTGAAGAAGGACGAGCTACCTGTGCTACGAAAACGCAATCTGCAACAACCTCTGGACGTTGTTTGACACTTTTCACATCAAAGTGTGCATATTATCTGCTGAAACAATGCCGAGCTTTGAGGGCCCATAACGACGCACAGCGAGTGAGCGTGAGGCGGAGCTATGGACTCACATGGAAAACAAAAAACAGGAGAGCAAGTGTCTGTTCAAATCCCAAAGTAAGATGTTAACTTTTTTTAAGCTTTCAGACCTTTTCAGCGACAGTGATGACTGTGAGGAAACCAACCGCCGCGCTTAAGAATTTAACGATCAGCGAGCATGGCCGAGGGTTGTTTAGACACAGTATGTGCATTACGGAACATAACACATAAGCAAACTTGAACGAAAGTAAAGCAGTTAAGTTTTACCATCAAGTATTGTGGGGCCTAATTGAAACTAGAGATAAACCTAAACTTATGTTTTCAATGTTTTCCCAGGAAATAAATCAAGTGAGAGTCATAATACACAATGTCTCTCCAGGTTTGTTGGTTCATGCTAATTCTTTTGTTTTGCACGTTGTCATTATATCCACTCTTTATTAAATCATCTTGATTATCGCTGCTTGGATGCAATGATCTTCTCATCTCAGTCTTAGAAGATCAGATTCCAAAAATGTTTATGCCGAATGTGTTATTATTTATGTTTGCAGGTCTCTTTTCCCATCATTTCGTACATATCTCATTTTTTTATGAATACAATCTGAGAAAATAAAAAAGAATAATAAATATCCTCCGGCAAAAGACAACAGTAACTCAGTGTTAATGTACATGGGAGAAACGTCCTGTGTTCCGGTGGATATGTTGATTTCCAAGAACAAACGTGTAGGCTTTACAGATGTTTCTGTCCAGGCAGATGTGAACGAGAGGACAGAGATGGTCGACCACACTCAGATGTTGGCTCGCTATCAGCTTCAGCGGGCTGTGTGAAGTAAGTTATGTCCTGGCAGTGGCGGACAATTCTTCAAAGATGCTATCTCTGTCTCTGAGTGGACGAACGAGGGAAGAACTTCTAAATCCGTTGGAGGATATATAGCGGAATAGTGGAGCAACAAATCACAGCCCTCTCCTTAACATCCAGCGCCAAATCCACTGACACCATCTGGAGCTGCAGAAAAATTAAGGTGCATCTGAAAATAGATCCAAATATTTGACCCACTCGACGTGCCTGATCTGTCGGCCTGATGTAAAATGTTTGTATTGAACATCTTCAAACAGTCCGTCGCTTAATCCCTTATCCTCATGTGACTCGTCAGTCAACTACACGAGGCAACGTTGGTTCCAACCCGAGGAAACATGCAAGGAAGTGTTTGGTCAGAGGAAGTGCAGACATTGGTGGGTCAAAACAATAAATACAAAACGGCAGAACACACAAAACCATATCTAATATGGAAGGTTTAGTGGTAAAACAAAGGTTGTTAAAGAAAAGGAAGAAAGAAATCTGTTCCCCGCTCTAGGCCACAGCGAGTTGTCATGCTCAGTGTTTACAAATGGTAAAGATAAAAGAACCCCAGACGAAGGGTAAAAAGTAAAAGTAACCCGGTCAACGCCGGCCGGTCATGTGTATGAAATTATCTCCACATGATAAATGTATCAGAGAATGGTATTAAAACCTAGAAATTTAATTAAAGTTATTAATAATATCTGTGATGATATTCTAAATTGTGCCGTGTGAATGCCGTGAGACATTGTTTGTGTTACTAGCAGGAATAATGGCAGAACTTACAAAGTTTTCAAAGCTCAAAGTCTTTCAGTCGTCTCATCCAACTCTCAGCAAGGAAATGTATTCGCACCGAATACTTCTCACGTAGTAGTTGGGTCACATGTCATTGATGACAACACAGGAAAGTAGTTCCTCATCTCAAACCATGAGATCAGTAATACAATAAACAGCTCCTTAGCTCCTACCGATGCACAAAACAACATATGTCTTCTGTGACCATTAGCAGAAGTCTGCCTATATGCTAACAACATTTTCTAAAAAAGCATTGTTTGTTCTACTTGACTCTCAGGCTCCAGTGATCTAACGCAGCCTTCCGTCTCCATCTTGTCCTTGTCACCTGCTCATAATGAGCCAGTCATTCAGCCGGCACAATAAAGTAGCTAACAGGGAGTCAGAGCGGGACAGATTGCTCCGCTGGCTAGAAAACCGAGAGGAACAGATATCAGACGGTAGAAGGATGTGTTGGGTTCACCGGCTGGTCAAACAAAAGTGTTTCACAAAAAGGGGGGAAAAAGCAACAATCTTGGCTCATCCTCACATGAAAGAGCAGGTTTCTCTACAAGAAAAGCTTTATTCTTGCAAACCAATGAAAACCGTGTCATTTCCTTTGCTCCCCACTTTATCTTAACAAGTCTTCCCGCCTGATTTGACTGAGGTCTCTGGTGAACAGAACTTTAATGATTTTAATGTCACATACGTCGGTACATAAATCCCTCTAAAGTTTTCATGCGTTCTAACAAAGGTGTTTGCTAACAAGTGGCTCCAGTGGACTTGTAGTCTGCCTCTGGCTTTGTGGTTGGTGACATCGTGGTGTTTATAGCCTAACGTTAGCTCCGTACCACATTAGGGAAGATTATCTTGCTGAACAAAGCCTGTAAGTATCATACAAGTTGTTTTCAGCCATGCCACCTCCTACCGCCGCAGTGAGCGCACAGCGCTGCCCACCATGATGAAGTACCAGACACATTCCAGCACTTTAATAACAAATGGGCTGACAGGGAATGATGGAGGTGGGGAAAGGGTTCGGTTAAAATTGTTTTAACATTTTGGTTCGGTGCTCTAGTGTCCTGCCGAGACAAAGCTTTGATGGCGGTTATATACAATGTATTCTGTCCTTTCAGTGCGCTCGGCAGAGTCAACGGCGACCACAATGGAGCCCTGGACAAATAAGATACTGCATAAGTGATTATTCTACTTTCTTTCTTTTTTTCCTCTCTCCGTATCTCAATCGTCCATCTGTTTTCATTCCATCAGGACTCCCTTGCAAATCCCAACCTTCTATTTCTAGTTCGACATGTTGCTCTTGGAGGACGTCCCAACTTCGCTTCCGACTTGAAGGGCCACACGAGAAAATAAACACTGGTCGTCTTGATCCGAGATGCGGAGGGAGAGATGACCACAGTGGCAGTGGGCAGGAGCTCCGCTGATTTCAATCCAATGACTTCTGACCTCATTTTTCCCGCCATGTGACAGGTCATTAAGGACTGGACTGAACGCCATCAATCAAGGGCTAATAGATTACCATCAATTTGAAAGCAAAAACACTTTATCCATCATTTTTATCAGGAAAAAAAAGTATCACCAGTTTCCCCTGTGATGTCTACATTCTTCAAGAAGAGCTAAAGTTACATAAATTAAATAGTTACCAATCAGCTAAAAGAGGAAAAATAGTTATCTACAATGGGAAATGTTTTCAAGTTATGAAAAACCATTAAGAGAAGGAAAAACAAGAGAAGACATAGACAGGCCCGACAGGAAGTGAGTAAATCAAAGTGCTGACCCCTGTGTATCAGTAAATCAGCCGTTGGAGCCGTTCCTAAAAATGACCGGTCAACAGAATGTTAAGCCTTGAAATGGAAAATACAACCGTGGCTTTAAAACACAACCTGTAGACCACAGCAACGCAGATCGCACAGCTGCAGACTATGTCAGGAAAAAGGCCGGAAGAAGATTGTGAATTCCGAAAATGTCCTTATTCTACCAAATGTCCATTTCAAACATGCACCCTTACATTTTTTTGCAATTCAAGCCATCACGTCGTTCCGGAAATTTTAGATGTCAAACACAGTCAAAATAGTATAATATTTCATTCATTCATTCGACAAATAATATGACTTTTGGACCAAACGCTTAGGACTGTAGGACATAACTTTGGGCTTGACATCAGACTTCTTGATCAGACGCCTGCCTCGGCCAACCATTGACCAATGGTTATGTCAAAGTAAGAGGACATTAACCGTAACCTCGCTCATTCCAGCATTCCTGGAGTCCACTTATCAACAGACGATTGTAATCGGTGGAGCGGTACGAGTTTTAGACTGCCACAAGCACAGGCAGATTTTCCCACACGGCCTACTTCCCTGTTATTTCTATATTTGTACCTTTAACCTTGTCCAAACTGACACTGGCAAGTGAGGACAAAAAAAATATCGCTATCTCCTCGGCCTTGCATCTCGAGCACAGTGGTGTGTGGACCGATCATAGAAAACCACAGAGGCCCCCGGACTTAAGAGAGTGGGAAAAGGATCCAGGCTCTTCTAATGGAATCATAATAGAGAAAGACATTGACCCCCACAGCTTCACCACCCAAACAAACAGACCTGAGATGTATGTGAGCGGTTAATGGGCCGGTCAGTGGGATTACGTGACCATTTTTGATTACGATTGCGATCCCGTTCTGCTTTCCTGCCTCCCTCACTCCACATGCCGCACTGAAATGGAACCTGTGCTCGATTTCTCTGTAAATGTAGTGCATCGGTGACCCCGTGTGCACTTGGCATTAGCATCACACGAGTGGTCAGGCCTCAGTGCACTTTTAAGTGGTGTGTTAACAGAGATGTGTTGAGATATGAGATATACGCCGGATCCAGTGGTGATGCACCACGGCCAACGACCCCAATCATTAAAGACCAGGTCCACTCGGAAATCCTGCCAGAACCTTCTGTTCCGTTAAATAAAAAGAAATGCCAGGCTCTTTGTTCCTCCACGGGGAGCACGGGGAGGTCTGGTACTGCTACCCGGGCCTACAGCTTCATTCATTCAGTTCTCTCAGCTTTCTAACGGTTATAACTGCTTTGTGACCTGTACAAATTAAGACTAGGAGCAAACACAGACCGAGCATCACATGACACCCTCTGTTATTTGTTTCAACCCTCACAGGTCTCTTCTTTATGAAACAAAATCTCAGAAAACAAGGTCAAACATAGCAGCTGTTCTCTACGAGGTGAAACCACATCAACACTCGAAGAACACAACAGCGTTGTTACGGACAGGAGAGGCTTCCAATCTCTGACATTTCGAGGCTGGTAACTAAATACGTTTGTAGGATGATGAAGTTTTGCAGGTTGTTCTGGGCCTGTGATTTAGGGTGCAATTGTGTATGTGTGTGTGAATCTGATCTCATGAGATGTTCTCGCTGGTTTTACGCACAAATGCTAAACCGGCATGCCGAGATAAAAACAAAGATAAGCATAGAAATAGACAGCGATCATTGGTAAGACAGGTTTATAGGGTCGCCCGGAGTGAAAAAGAGTTCTCCATCATACCGGGCGGCGGGATGGAGGAGGGGGGGACACAGACACCTCCTGTAGTCTGTGTGACCGGGGCTTCAAGCCCCTACACCATCAATAACGAAATGGCTTCATCTTCTGGAGAAGAGTATGTGTGGAACTACACACACACACACACATACACACATTCCTGCAGATACACAGGCACCAGTGACCGTGTTGGTGTGTGGGAGGACCGTGTACCCATCAGAAGTTAAAGCCTTCCCAGGAAATCAGAAACGTATGTTTCTTGCCGCCCCGGTGGTCCTCCGTGGAGGACAATTCCGTCACAGCCACGGCGCACAACATCACATCTCTCCTCGCATCCTCTCTTCGCCTCTCTCCGGCTTGTCCTGCATTTTTTAAGGGTTCACAAAGGTACTTTTACAACGCCGACCCCTGTTGTATTCACGTCAGGTCCTACAGCACTTTTAAGAGCCAGATCAGATCTTTTTATTCAACTCTGTTTGACGGAGAGAAGCACGGAGCACTTCTCTCTGAGCGCAATATAAGAGAACTTATTACTCAGTTATCCAGCCGCATGCAGTGACACAGCAAGCGACAACAGCCCCACGCAGGTGTTTGGAGCCCTCAGGTTCTAGTGAGGTATGGGAAGTGGTCAGGAATGAGACTTGCAATGTAAGAGTTTGCCAACAGATGTTTAAATAGTTTTACATTTGTCAAACCTGCACTCCATGTTTATCAATTAATCAGGACTTTTGTCCGTTGTTTGGATTCCTCCTTTCCTTCTCCTTATTTATGTGTCATCGTAGTGTTTTTCAAGGTGTCTTTTGGATTAGCGGTTGTTTTTATCTCCACACGAGAAAATGATTAATCATGGTGATTATCAATTCATCAACCTGTGCAATCTGAATAAATCATAGTTATTCTGTCTGTGGATTAACATAATAATCTCCCTTGGTAGGTGTTAGCAGACTGCTACAGTTTAATATTTCAGTTTATGTGGATTCTTTATTGCTTTTTTTCTTTTTATGATACTTGTTTTGTTTTCACTATGTCTCTTGTTTGCAGTATACACGATGCTCCTGTGAACTTAACATGATAAAGGATTATCATGGCCTAATGCTGTTACATTTCTAATGTTGTGAAAATAACCCGTCTGTCCTCGGGGGTGGGGTGAAGCATTGCTGAAAAGATGCTAACAATAAAAATCTGGTGATGATATGGTCAAATGCAACAGTCGTGACGCCATTTAATGCACAGTTTTGTTCTTTTGCTGTATTGTCCCCCTCTTGTATTTTCTCCTCTTCCACAATGCTCCATTTGTATCCCGCTTGTGTTTCAGCTCCAGTGATTCATAACTCTCCGAGTCTGATAACTGCGTGAAAGGGGGAAAGTTGGCAGGAGCGTGAGGCCCGGGCTTATTTAAGAGCCTATAAATGATGTGGAGGGTGACCTTTGAACTCTCACGACCTTTGACAGCGGGGCGACGTTTCGGGGATTATCTTCTCTGCTTTGCGCTCCCCTTGCGGGTGAAAGACTAACGCACTGTGTGTGTGTGTGTGTGTGTGTGTGTGTGTGTGTGTGTGTTGGACACAAGTGATTCACAGCTGAGGACACACTCTCGGAGAGACCATCGGAGCGCAGTCACTCATGCTGAGCCCCGCTAAGGAAAGGTGAAGCCTGTTATTTATCAGCGTCACGAGGTTTCCCCGCAGTAAAAATGTGCAGAGATAGAGACGACGGAAAGACGAACGGCACCGCCGGGTTCCACAGATGAGAATGAGATGAAAACGAAGGAAACAACGGTTTCCTTTCCTTTTAGTTTCTACTGACGTGCTCATAAAAGTTCACATTTTCTCAGATGTCACTGTGCCACTAGGCCCGGGCAGCCAATGAAAATCAAGCAGGGTCTGGCTTCCTGCCTGGATGCAGGTACACGGGGTCGGGCTAACCAGCTGGTTAGCTCCTCAGCAGATGTTATACTTCCTCGTTCACGACGATATGGGTTAACACACGCGTTATGTCTACAAACTACAGTGCATTGAATGTATCATACAACGTTTGCATTGTTAATTCTGTACACAAGGCGTCCATTGTAGTCCGTCCATCCCGGGAGTGGGATCCCTCCTCTGACGTTCTTCCCAAGGTTTCTTCCCTTTTTTCATTTTTTGGGGAGTTTTTCCTGTGCCGATGTGAAGGTTTTGGGACAGAGGATGTCGTATGTGTACAGACTGTAAAGCCCTCTGAGGCAAATTTGCAACTTGCAATTTCGGGCTGTACAAAAGAAAAGGAATTGAATAGCATCGCATTCTTTGAACGTTGAGCTGCGAATGTTGGTCACAATAAATGGAAACCAATGGTGGCCCAGAAGAGCAGGGGAACAATTTGCAGACAGGAAACAGGAAAATGTGTTTTCACAGCTAGATGTTTAGTGTCACAGGACATTTGTTTTGAATTTAAATGCATTATGAATGATACATGTGAGAAAACAAACAGCGAGAGAACGGAGTCCGCTCTCTCCCCATAATAATCTGCTCATTTAAGTATTTGTCCCGGGCCAAAGGAGCAGCTGCACTTCTTCACTTGAAGCCTGCAGAGTCCACTCGGAGTGCCAGGATAGCACTCAGCCTCAGTCTCGGAAGACGTCCACTGCGCCGTTTAATACGACGTTCCGGGGCCAGATTTACTGTGATGGCTTTTGAGGCAAAGGGGTATAATATGACAAAGCACGGCCCCGTGACCCCGGGATGTTCAACAATGTTTAGTGGTGAGACCCATTTAGCTGGAGGATTGGCAAATATATTGCTTTCCTCCCTTCTCGTGTACAGGATTTGGATAAAATGGAGCCGTAAATCAGACTTGAATTCAAACCTATACAGCTCTCTGGCTGTATAGGCCTCTGTATTTCAGCAGGAGAGGGGGGGGGGGGGGGTGCAGGGGTGCGGGGGGGTTACTGTGAGTGTGATGTCCATTACTGCATTGCAATGCATCGGGATTTGATAGAAGCAGGTGATACAGACATTCTTGTGATACAAGTTTGATTTCCCGTGGTGTCCACCTCCAAGAGGTTATTTTAACATCAGGAAACACACACACACACGCACACACACACAACCCAGTGTGTGCCGGAGGACACATTGATGGAATGTGAATGTCAGCAGTCTCTTTATTTACTCTTCGTATAAAACACTGAGCAGTAATTAACAGCAGGTTCCCTCCCCAGCACGAGGTAATTGACTGTTTCAGAGCGCCAACACTTCATAATCCAGGATGTGTGTGTGAGACTGAAACTGTATTTGAGAGAGAAAACAAACGTGTTTTCTCGCGTGCAGGGAGAATATTAAAATGAACACTCCTTTATATTCCACACACACACACACACACCCCTCGCCCGCCTCCCCCCAGCATCTCTCCTCCCTCCCTCCCAATGAGGATAAGGGTCAGCGGCGGTGGGCAGAGCCACTCAAACACTGATTCTTCTTTATGAGCGCATCAACATTCAGGCATATTCATTGTCAGTAATGCAAAGTAACGTGGACTAAGGAGGAGGCCGCGTGTCACCGTCAAACCCAAAGAAGTGTCGATCGAGGAAGGTGAGCGGAATCTCGTTTTAACGAAGACAGCTTTGTGTCTCTCAGCAGAAGATGCACTCTGCAGCCATCTCCGTGAACACTCTTTTATTTGCTGCATTGAGAAAACATGACGGTGGAAGTATTTTAATTGACTTTCATACGTTACGAGCGTCCCCAACAGGCGTAAATACTATACAAAAAGACAGTCCTCTTTGACCCCTTTCCTACACCTTTACCCTGATATGTCCAATCAGAGAAACCCGATATATCCCACTTGTATACAAGCTATAGTCTTGAGAGGGCTACAGTGACACAGGCTCTGTGAATAGTTTTGTGAAAGCGCTCTAAACTCTATATTCCACAGCTTTCATAAGAATAATGTTTACGTATTGTAAAGTGCAATGTGCCACACAGACCAAGACAAAAAGCCACATTCTGAAATGCATGTTCCATTAAGAGGTGTTGTTGCAGCAGCCCCCCCCTCTCAAAGCTGTGCAGATGTAGCAGTGTCAGCTGCCTCGCGCTCACACACCGTCCTCACAGGGAACATAAAGTTAACGAGAGGCTCGTCGGCCGTCTGTTAATTAGTCTCAGGGTTCGCTAATTGATTTCTGCTAATTAGGGTTGTGGGGTGCTAATTGCTATCTCTCTATTCATGCTAATAGGTGTTAAAAGACAGGTGTCCCAAGTTGTAAAAACAGCAGCAGACACAACATGGTGCCCACCTGCTCCTGCTCTGGTTGGCCATGACGCTAATTGATGTTAATTGGCATGTTAACAGTTACGGGCCTTTTGTACCAGACAGCGGTGCTTCCTCCTTGACGTACTGTGTGTGCGTCATTCTAATAAACCAAATGCATGTGATGTTTGGTTGTTTCAATGCGTTTCCCCCGTTGGCTGCGCTGTTTGTTTTCTCTCTCAAATAGGTGATTTTATACAACTGACACAGAGTTGCCAAATGTAAGCCAAATATTTTATTTTTGTTAATATGACAAGGCATCTGTTGCAACACACACACACAACTGCATGTTAACATAAAATCTTTAGCAACAGAACTAAAAATCCAATGGAAAACTCACTGCCCTGTTCTCTTGCACGATGGCGATGAATGAAAGGACCCGTTTCCACTTAAATGGATGCATGCTTTTGTAACATTACTGTGAACAGGCAATGATTTAAGCCCAAAACCGAACAATCTTTTTTCACATCTATGGTTCTTATCTCAATAACAAGCAGTTCTAGTGGATGTGAAAGCAACTAGACGGCACAGGGTGATACGGAGTGCTAATCCTTTAGTCATCAGTTCTTCTTCTTTTGGGTAGGTGCAGCTTCTCCGTGTTGAGGAACTGCTCGATTTTGGAGATCTGGGCTCTGAACGATGACTGTTGGTCCTCCCTCTCCTGGGAGCAGAGGGACTCTCTGTCGGACTCGGACTCGGGCCCTTCAGCTGAGTTCGGATCTCTGCTACACCTGGTGATAGTAGACAGACATTGTTAAATCACCTTCATGTCATGTTCAAATAATACGGTAAAACAGTTCTTTGGAGCTTGTAGTCAATATCTCATGTTTTTTATTAATACAGACACTGCGATTTGTTCACCGCGTGTGCTCCATTAATCACTCTCTAAAATTAGTCTTTAGCCTTTATTTGGCTAACGAAAATAACCTCTGCTTGGCAAAACCTTTTGTACAATGTACAATAGTGCAAAATGGAGACAAATTATCACAGTCATTCAGCCTGCTACTACCGATAGCTGCGTATTAGCAGTGGTTAAATAAAAAAGATAGTTTGATCATGATCTCTGTTTTCAAATAAGCACCTGCTCTATTAAAAGGACTCACCCTGATCTGGATCTGGTGAGTCTGCTAACTGGAAAAGAAGCGGCGGACACCGAAGCTCTGCTCTCCTGTGCACAAACGACACCAAAGAGCACAAAGTTCAGACATCTGAGAAGGCAGTCAGGCCCGGTCTGAACTCTGGGTGACGTTCCCAGTGTTCAGACAAAATAAAAGCTTTGGCCCTCGCTACAATTTGTTCAACCATCGGACTGGCCTTTTTTTTTTTTCCCTCGAGGCCCGGTGCGCTCCATCTCCCTCAATTGCCGGCACCTGGATCTGATAAAAACGAAGAGTGGCCGTTTGCGGTGATGGTAACAAAGGAGAGAGCGAGAGTGTGCGAGAGTGAAGAAAAAGAAAAAAAAACGAGCAGGGCAGAGCGATGATGAACTGAGAGGCAGAGGGGCTGAGGGGATGGATAGTGACGGAGTGAGTGAGAGAGGAGGGGCGGTACACCGAGCGCCATTAGGGAGACCCTCTGTCGCAGCTCGTTCGTCCTCTGTCTGTCTGGCTGTCGGCTCCGCGCCTTCGCTCGACACCCGACGGGAACATCGGCCATTGGCCCGTCCAGGAGCCCGCTCGGAGCCGCAGCACTAATCCCCCCCCCCCGGCGTCCACTCGGGACAGCATTTGGGAAACGCCGGAATAAAGTGGGACAGGGGTGATGACTTTGAGCCAACTTCTTTGTTAGAGAAGATATTTTATCATGCTGGGGGCGTCACATCGTAATGCAGAACACGGCTGCTGTGGTGAATGGGACTTGTCCTACTTGCTGCAGGTTCAGGTCGTATTCCGAAATCATTCCTTCATCACGGGGCGTGTAGGCAGGTTTGTAAATCCTCGGTGCTGAGTGACCTCTGACCTGTAATAACGGGATCAGCGTGCAGCTAAAGATCGCTCCACATGTGTTGCCGTGCTAACACTTTGTCCCACGAGAGCCGCTTCCCTACTCCTCTACGGGTTCTGTCACTCACCGGGTCTGCCGCCGCTGTCTCTCCCGGGCGCCTCGGTGAGGAAGCGACGGACCCAGAGACGCCGGAGGCCCCCAGCAGATCCGACGCTCTGGTAACCTCAAAGGGGACTGGGAGGAATGAGGTGAGGGAGGGCGAGAGATGACTGATCATTTATGACGGTTTGAAACAGTTGTGCATCACCTATGTTGCATAACGGCACGAATGCCGGCGTCACCTTTGTCGGGCTTGCTTTTGAGGAACGCAGGTATCGTGCATACACGCCGCTGTGTTAAAAGACAAAGACAGAAATAACAATACATCATCTGCGGTGTCCACGGCTCACATATTCATTCATCGTTTTGTGATGGATGTTTAATCTAACTGACTCTGCATAAATACATTATATGGTTTTGAAGGTCAACCGAATGCAAAAATAAAATATACCTGTAGTTTGTTCTGAACACAAAGTAATAAAGCTGTCAAATGTCCCCACAGACATTGAAGAGGACAGTACTGCGGAGACGAAGAAATACTCTCTCGAATGCCACTGAATGCTAATCGTATGCTGTGTGTGTTTGAACAACTACGGAACCTGAACAAACGGATGCAGGAAGGACGCATGTGCCTCATCTGTGGAGAGCTCCGCTCTTCTCTGGGCAGATGACGACCCGAGCAGAGGGGACTGGTTTGTACCACCGTCCGGCGTCTCTTTGGCAGGAGAGCAGTCGTAGCTTTCCGCGGCGGCAGCCTCCGGCGACGCATCGCCCTGCTGACGTGGGCGGACTGACGGCTGTGCGCCGGCTGTGCTCGTCATCGCCTCTCCGGCATCGTCCATTTCGTTGGTCGCCATTTGCTCCGGACTGCTGCCAGTCTCAAGGTCGGCAGTGTCCATCGCTGCGTCGGCACAGTCGTCCTTCTCGCTGTTTTCATTTTCTCGTGCGTCAACGCTTGACTGACCCTCCCTGTCCGTGAGGGCCCCTGTACCACCGTCGTCATCGGCCCACGGGGAGGTCAGCTGACCACTCAGTTCGTAGGGTTCTGCAGCGGTTTGCCTGATGTCTGAAGGATCACCTGGTTGAGGTTGTGTTGTCCCTGACTTGGGGAGACTACCACCGTCCGACTGAGCCGCTGATGCGCCGTCGATCTGTGAGCTGCAAACGTCAGACTGATTCGGAGGTCCAGAAAGTTTGGTTGACAAATCGGCTTCCGTTTTCTCTCTAACGAGATAAATCGGAGTAACTGACTTGGCAAAGGGGATGACCTCATCACACCGAAGGCTTTGCCCCTCTCGGACGACGCGGTTTGGCCCCCGATCGGAGCAGCACAGGGCCGAGGGCGTCTCGTATCGTTCACCCGGGCGGCTGGAGTCGGACTCCGCGCCGCAGTCGGCCGGGAGGTCGTCAACCTGCTGCGCGGCGCTCTGGCCTGTGGTCCTACCGGCGGGCGTCTGGGCCGCTAGCGGGGTTTCTGCTGCCTGCCACCTTGTCTTTCCTCCCTCCCCCACCAAGCACGTCCCTGTTGTTCCTGTTTCAGGCCGTTCGGGTTCCTGCTCTGACCCGAGGATCTCCTCTACTCCGTCTGCAGCTTGAGCCCCTACGCTGCCTCCTTCCTTCGCATCGTGTCGCTCTCCGTTCAATTGCAGCTCCTGGTGTCCTTCTCCCTCGTCTCTGTCGTTTTCTACCTGTCCCACATCGTCTTTCCAGCTCTGCTCCCTCTCCCCCGTCCCTCCGGTCCGTTCATCACTCTGTCCTAAGCTCATCCAGCCTGAGGATCCATCGACAGACACATGGCCGTAGCTTAGAACGGTTGATTCTGTTGAAAAAAAAAAATCATCACAGCATCATGAATAGAACTTGTAGTCTGTCAGTTAACTTGTTTTCTAGGAGTATAGGTCTATGTCCTGTGTGTTTATGTTTAGTTGGCTGACCTCCAGATGCTCCAGTGGCATCTCGCTCAGCCGCGACCCTCATGTCCTCCAGACGGTCTGGACTGTGTGTGTGAGAGGAGGCCAAGTGCTGCAGACTGCCAAACACGGGTTCGTTAAGAGTTCCCTTCCATCTGATGCCCTCTGGAGGAACGCCGCCACTCATCTGAGTGGAGAAATACAGTCGCCTGCTTTTTACATTTATTCCCAGATTTGCTCCATGTTGTTATGAACTTCAGGCTAATCTATTGCTGAACTTTTAACAGGTCATGCTGGACCGCTTAGTACTTTCCATCTGAACCTAATATTTCAAAAATCTGGAAGTATTGTTTAATAAAACAAAACGGCTTTCAAACTGAAAACAGCACTTAATCAATATGGACTTGTTGGACTCCCTCATTTCACTGTAGTTGTGGAATATTATCAAGCCAATACTTCTTGTGGGTGTTGTATGCAGAGGGGACCTGCATCTGCTTGGGGCATGCAGATTAAAATAAATAAATAAACCAAAGTTCAGTAGGTCACAGTTGAGGTACGATAAGTAATTACTTTCAGATTTTTAAGGATAACAATAAAAGAGCTTTGTGTATTTGTGGTAACATTACCGATACCTGTGTGTTTTGAATCCACCGTGCGTGCGTGTCTCTAACCTGCGATTCACATATATGCTGAGCATGCACTTTGGCCTGCGAGGACAGTTCGGCGTGTTCCCGACGGAGCTCCTCGTGAGCCTCCTTCACCGCGCGAAGCTGCTGCTGCTCGCCCTCGATGCGTTCCAGAAACACCGCCTTCTGTTCAAACATCGAGGTTTTTTTGAAAAATGTCAGCGCTGCCCTGGCTTCCCTCTCACTGCGGTCTCCTACCTCTTTGTCCCAGCTGTGCTTGGACGCGCCGTCGCTCTCCATCAGTCGAGCCACCTCGTCTTCCGCCGCCTGGCTCCTCTCTCTCATTGCCCTCTGTTCTCGCTTAAGGGCCTGCAGTAAAATTAATCACCCGTGGGATTTTTAATGCAATACTAAATTTTTATGTGTTTATTTAAGGTGAACAGAGGGTCTTAAACAGAGTGGCGAGAAAAGGAGAGCGAACACTTCTCGCTAGTACAAATCAGTTGGCTTGTGTCATTTTAATAATGATTTTAATAAATGAAGGAAATGGGCGAATTAAAAGAAAATTTGAAAAGGGGGGCAGGGAGAGAAGAAAGGTGAGTGATAAACTGTGAAGCCATAAATGGAGAATAAACACACTATCATTCAGTTGCGGAAGGGATCACATTCACTAATGTATATTCTGTGATGTACAACACCGCATTCATCACGTTTATGAAGAGAAACCACAGCATTCATTTATTTATCTTATTGTGTAAATTCACCCCGTAAGCATTTAAATAGAACGCGACGAACTACTGATCCGCACGGGGCCAATGGGTGCTGCAGGGGCCGTTGTGTTTGGAAGATAATCAGATAATAAGTCTCCTCAGTATGTGACTAAAGGTGTTTTTTAGGAGACAAATGGTTGTAATATCCAGCTGTTGGTCTGGTCTTGTTTATTAAGGTAAATGCCGGTATTCATATGATGCTTTGGTACAATGACGTTAAGCATAACAGTTTAATTATTATTTTTGCCAAAAAATGGCACTGTTGCAGATACACAACTGAATGTAATTCATTACTTCAACTCAAACCTGCTACTGTTATGTCACAATAATCGTTTTTTTTTCCTATTTTGGATTGTTAAAGGGACACTGATATTACACGTCAAAATCAATAATATTAAACAACTGTACAAACTACTGAGTAATGGCTTCTGAGAGAGAATTTGTCCAAAAAAAGATGCCGTCTTTGTGATGTCATCAGGGTTATCTCAGCTTGGACAGAAAGCCTGGATGAACACACCACCGTCTCATGCTTTACCAGCACAAAAGGTGACAGAAAACATTGTTTATTCGTACAGCTGAGTGGTTCTTTGAGATTAACTCCTTTTTTACGGTCTGCTTTAATTCTTTTATTCCCTAACATCGGTCTACTAACATCCTGCTTTGCTTTAAAAAGAACAAAAGAAAATTCCCAGAGACTAATAATTGTGAATTTTCACAATTTTTTTCCCGCTATGTTTAAATCCTTCCATTGTTCTTCACAGGTCTGACTCTGCTAAAGCAATACAAATCAATGAGTTGAAATGGTTGAAATGGGCCAGCACAGGGACTTTTTCAACAGCTGTGTCCTTAAACCAGCAGAGTCTCACCTGGTGCTGCTCCCTCAGAGTGTGCAGCTGCTGCTCCACCCTGCGCACCGTCTGCGTCTGACTCAGCAGAAGCTGCTGCGTGTGCTGCAGACAGCTCATCAGTTCCTGAGCAAAAAACAGGTATCCACCAGGGAGTCAGAACAACGGCACACTTCCATTGACACTTTCTTCCAGTGTGTCAGTGTCATTGTGACCCTCAAAAGGGAAAATAAGATATGATCAAGTTTAATGGAGTGGTCACAAATGACCTTCTACCGGTCTGCTCGTTTCTTACCAGCTTTTCTGCTCTCACAGCCACATTTTCCTCACAGAGTTTTTTGTTCATTTCAGTTTCCTGAACAAGCAACAGAAATGTATGAAAAACAAGCATTATTTTGTTTATTTTGAATGAGTATCCCGTTTACGGCTCGTTCTTTACCAGGTTCAGTTGGTGGTGCAGCTGCTCGCAGTGCTGCTCTCTGCCTGCGGCACCGCGGGCCTCGTCCCGTCTGACTGACGTCATCTTGGCCTTGATCAGCTCGTGACTGATCTCCTCCAACTCCTGAGAAAGCAACATACAATAACAACAATAATCTGGTTAAATACTGACAATTTTATTTCTGTTTTGTAATTCTTAGGATACCACAGACATTTATTGGCTGTGATGGAGCCTGAGAAAGTCACGGAGGGTGTAAACAGCATTTCGGCTGACCCACAATCTGCTATATGAAAACAGACGCCTCGACAGTTTACCTCAGATAATTCCTGATGTTGTTGGACTTTTTCACAAACCTTCGTCAGTGACGCAATGGTGGCTTCTTGTTTTTCATTTGCGGCAGTCAGCTTCTTTATTATTTTCAAGGCCTCCTCCACTGTAAGAATTACACACGGTGAGAGACCATTGGACATACTGACTTACATTACTGAAAGTAAGGGGAAGACAGGATAAGCAACTATAACTTTGCTATTTCTATACAGAATGAGCCAACTGCATACCTGAATCAACCCTTTACATAGAGGGGACATCGTGAGTTACGAGATTAGAGATAAATGCGTTTTTAAATTAATTGCGCTGACAGTGTAATTGCCGCTGGTCATGTCTTGACAACAATAGCGAGCCGATGCCACTTTAACACTGTACACAGCGCTCTACGGGACTCATTTAAAATAGCCGAGGTCGAGATCTCCTTGAGTTGTTTCCAACACCTTGTTACATTCAGGCTGCTCTGGGTCACTATTAACCTGGAAACTTCAGCTTTGCCCAGAGAGGGAGCATCTATACACTGTGTATCATAGACTGTGCATGGGGAGGCGCATACTCATCCATCCAGTAATTAATTACCGTTTTGTTCTAGTTTCTCGTGGGCCTGCTTGACCATGGCACACTGCCTGGAGAGAGCGCTGAAGCGTTTCTCCACCTCGCCCATCTGATTCAAGTGGCTTTCCTTTGTCCGGCTCTGCAAGGTCAATTTCTGCCCCTGTGGGGAAGATCAAGTCAACGACACACAACGACATGAGCTCCTTCTCCCCGGACAAAAGAAAGATCATCAGTGCCGGACAGTGTTTGACTCGCAAGTCTGGAGAACAGGAAAAAACAATACAGCAATATGTTCTTACGGGAGAAGCGTGGCGGGGATGAATGGAGTGATAAATGGGAGCGGTGAATGGAGGTTTACAAAGAGAAATGAGAAAAAAATCATTTTTGAAAAAAGTCAAAAATGTTTCTTTTCCTACAGTGATGGTTTAACATATCGTTCGATGACGAGACTAATGCTGCTTCTAATCTGCTGCCAGTAGCTGTTAGCTTGGGCTAGCATGACCACCACAAGCAAAGGGAAACACAGAGGCTGCCTGGATCACAAGGGAACACAAGTGGTGTCAAGGCTCCAGGAAGTCACCGCCAAAATGCTGTGTGGTATAATCGCAAAATTGCAAAACTTTGTAATCAATAAGAATGAAACAAACCTTATTTAGCGTGTAAATGAGTGAGAGTACCAATTTGATTTGTTTTAACAATAAAAACAGTCAGGCTAGCCGTTTCCCCCTACTCTCAGTCTCTCACACAAGCTAAGCTAACTGGCTGCTAGCGCTAGCTCCGCACACAGACATCGAAGTAGTACTGATCTTCTTTTTCACATCACAGCAACACAAGATTTAAAAGGCGGGTGCAGAACAAGAGAAGGCAAAGTGATGTCCGGGAACTGAGGGGCTCGCGGTTCGACGAGGATCAGCTTTGTCTTTTTCTGCGGGATGAAGGAAATAAAGTGAAGACATGCCTCACAGCGCTTTATTGCTCCTCAAACTGCCATTTTGGTTTGATCGTCTGTATCAAGCTGAGCGGATGCTTTGTTTGCCCCGCTCCCCTCTCCTGACTTGGTCGTCTCCCTCCTGTGCGGCAGAGCCACTGTTATGTGAAGAGGGCTCAGCCGAGCGAGGCCCGGTTATAAAACATTTTAATAGAGATATTTTCTCTGCTGTGGCTGGCAGTTCAAAGTGTCGCGCACTCCCCATCCGTTACTCCTGATGATCTCTTCCCTCCTTAGCACCGTCCCGTCGCCCTCCTCTTAATTTTTCTCACTCCCACCGATCCTCTATCAACAGTCTGCAGAGGAAAATCCCTCCTCACCAGCTCATTGGATCTCTTCTCCAAGTTGTACTTCAGTAACTGTGAAACAGCAGAAAAAGAAAAAATCATAGATCAAAAAGGCTTTTCAACTTACTTTTGGGATTAAAAAAAATGAGCAGTAATATTTTCCACACATTTACTCAATATAGCAGGGCAAGAATGAACATTATTTTCAAGCGAGCGCTGCTGCCTGCAGGGACACCGTGATCGAAAGGGTCTAACGCAGGGGTGCCCACACTTTTTCGGCTTGCGAGCTACTTGTCAATCAACCAAGTCATGGCGATCTACAGTGCGGGGGGAGGGGCGCACGACACCTATGCCTCAAAGTGTTCAGAGGGCAACAAATATCCACAATATAACCTTTAAAAAAGCTAACCTAGGAATATGGTATCTTTGTCTAGTATTAAATGAAAATGTGCTCCCTCATCCCTCATTGATCCAAAGCTGCAACTAACGATTTTGCTCAGGATTGATTGACGTGTTTATCTCATTTTTATTATCTGATTAACCATTTAGTTGACATTGAGTCGTTACGTGTCCACAGTCTCTAAGCGATTCAAATATCATGTTTCGTCCAACCAACCACAAATACCAATGATAATTGTCACATTGGAGAAGCTTGAACAAGAATTATGTGGCAGTTTTCCATACAATGTGTTTAATGTCTTAAAGGGGTCATATTGAGCAAATCGGCTTACTTGTGGGCCTAATTTGTTTGATATTGAACGTAATTATAGTTGTAGAAAATATCAGCTCATTTACAGAGATTAAATCGCACTGCCGTGATGATTTATTTATAAGTGTAATTAGTCAGGCCATATTGTTCCAGAGCTCAAATTTGCAATTTAGCAGATCGTCAAGATGTGGCAATTAAATCTCCTCAATCTCAACCGCCACTGAAGTTAAAGTGTGTTAAATTAAAAGGGAGCCCAGCAGACCGCGTCGCGTGAATTAGCAGAGGACCGGCCTCGCGTGACCAAAAACACCAGCCAGTGTCTCCCGGATAGAATATCAAAAACACCCTCCGTTGTCTCTGAGGCGGCGGGTTGTTAATGTGCAGCGGCCCGTGGGGACGGCTGTATATCACTTCTGGGGTGTCGAGTCTGAAGACCAGCCGGGCTCCAACGACCCCCCCCCCTCCCCTCCCGAGCCCCTGACTTGGTTGGGCATGAGCTTCCTTTATTTACTTCTCCCTTTGAAAACTTTTTTTCTCTGGTTTTTGAGAAAGAAAAAGGGAGAAAGGAAAGTGATGGGAGGAGTGGGAGGGTTGATGCGTGTGTTGCAGAGCCAGAGAGGGGAGGCTGTGTGTGTGTTACACGTCTCAGTACCTGTAGCGACTTCAGCTTCTCTTTCAGGTTGTTTATCTCCTTGTCTTTTAACTCAGCACTGATCTGGTACTTCCCCTGAAATAGTACGATTATCACTGGGAGTGTTAAAATACCAAAGGGCATCACAAAAAGACGGGACAACGGAAATGAGTCAGTACACTACTCCTAAAAACATGAATTGAATAACCTTGAATGATTTGGGGGACAAGCCCTTCATACCTTTTCCTCCTCAATGTTTGTTATGTTGGCCTGAAGCTTGAAGAGAGAAATTTGTTGAGAGGGATTTTAATGAATGGCTAAACGCCTTTGTTTAGATATGAAAACGGCAAACCTGACGGTAAAAACATACCTGCTTCTTAACACTGACCAGTGACTCTGAGTGCTGGTTTGACAACTTTTCCATTTGATGTTGCAGGGACTCCTGTCACACAGGAGAGAGTTGATCAACACAGCACACCGTATCAAAATAAGCTGTGTATTGTGTGAGAATATCCAGCCGGCCGTACCGTCTCCCACTCCAGCTCCTGTTTCTCCAACACCAGTTTACTGATCTGATCCTCAAAGCGCGTCTCTGCATCCTGAAACAACGTTTACGTCACGGCCGATACTCAAACATCCAATCACGCACACTGCGTAAGGAGTAATTCATCATCAGACATGCAGGGCCCTGCTAAATGAAATAACGCCACAGTGACATTAGATGCGGCGATGGAGGCTGGCACGGGGCGATTTGAGCTGAGAAATCGGTTGGAGTTGAGCCAGAACTGCAAATGGAGCAAATTTCCCCGGTGCATCTCCCCGTATCTTTTTGTAGGAGCATGCAGAGAAAGGGGAACATTAGAGGGGAGGTGATATTTGTGGAAAGCCATCCCTATCCTCCCTCTTCCCAGGGAGAAGGCAGGTAAAAGTCAATTGCTCTCTATATAACCACGGGACTTTTTTATGTGCACGTGGGAGCTGGTTAACTCACTACGTTTTCTTATATGTTCCAATTAAACTATCATACCAGCAAAGCGGTGCCCTTAAAAAAAAGGAGAAGAGTGTGAGTGCACAGGAGATAAAGGTCAGGAATCATTATTGGTGTGTGTGTGTGTGTGTGAGAGAGAGTGGGTTTGTTTAGAGTTTAAAACAACACTAGAAAGTTTTATCAATCACAAATTTGAAATCCACAACTGCAAGAGCTGAGGGTACTAAAAAAATAATATTTAATCAAATTGTAATCTACAATATTACAACAACTAACTTACTAACTACCTTTTCCATGACCTTTTTGTAACTTTATCACTTTATTGGTGTTTTGAATGGAGGCCTTAAAAAGGGTATTTGGTTATGAATATTTGATAGTCCAGCTGAAAGAAGTTAGTCACAGCTGAAGTTTTTGCTGTGATGAACTGTGTCTTCACTAAGCTCACACTGCCACATTATCTTCTCCTGCATCAAGTGCCTTCCCATTTAAGTCGATCATTGTGCCACAATCTCACTAGAAAGAGAAAAAATTAGAGAAAACTAAGCCGTTGGAATTTGACCCGCTCAGGAATGTCCGGCAGCGTCGCGACATTCTCTCGCTACTCAATCTCTCACCCCAGCACGACCAAACTACAAAACGCTACTTGGCGGCGCCCGAGGAGGATCACGCCGAAACACCATCTCATGCTCGTGGACCAGTTAACACGACCATAACAATAAAAACTAAAACGGCAACAAACCACCAACATCCAATCCCCACTTGCCTAACCATTGAGCACACTCTCTGTCGTCCGGATTGGAAGTACTTGCTGGAGGCTAGGCTGCATTTTTGTTACTTTTACGAACAAATTTACCTCCTACTTATTGGTCAGGGGGTCAAATGGCTTTTAGTGACCCCCATCATGATGCAATGTGCATCAAACCTAGCTGGCTCTCATGAAGGTGGCCGACAGAGCCAGCTGGCCGCTTCCTCCTCAATGAAGTCACGCTGCTCTAACGCCAAAGTAAGTTCTACACACTAGTTAACAGTGACACGAGCAATGCCTGCAACAAATACGGACAAAAACATTAAAGCAGGGTTACATTTTAGTTTTGAAAAGAAAGGTAAATAAAACGAGGGAACAATCTGCTTTTGGTGAACTGATCACAACCAGTGCAACTGGGAGGAGTGACAATTGGCGCCACACACACACACACGTACGCAGCATCGTCTCGAGGGACAACAGTCTCCAGTGTTGGGACACCTACTGGTTATCACATTATGTAAAATCATCAGAGACTTAAGAGCGTTACTCCAGAGAAGCGTTACTTTGGCGATGCTGAATCAGTTTAAAAGGTTGCACACTGACAGCAAATGTTACAAAATGCTTCCGTACCCTCCGGATGTGCAGCTCCTCAAAAGTCTCAAGTAGATGGGTTTTAAATTCCAGCAACTGCAGCAAGATGGTGCCTCCACCCTGTGTTTGACAGCGAGCGTTAGACAGAGACAGCTCCTCCTCCATCGCAGTGCTTCCTACCTGCGAAAGAAAAGTGTGTTCTTCTAATTCAGCTACTCGAATACTCAGTTAGTGGTGACATTGGGAATTCTAAACGGTGCAAAATTGGGTCACGTGGTGAGAATGTAGGGAAAAGGTGTTAAAAATGAATTTCCACCTGCATACAATTTGCTAACGTGTTTTCCACAAAGAGTGAACTGTTCTGCCACAGAAACAACACATATTCCATTGTTTTATATCTGATAACCAAACAAATACCCAGGAGTTATTTATATGAAAGGTTTTCCGTTTAGATCTACTCCTAAACTAAATAAACAAATGAGCTGGTGAATGTTCTCTGCTTTGTCCTCTGTTGTCAGAAGTGGTAAGTTACGGCGGTGTGCGCGGGGAGGGTCCCGGAGTCAACGCGGAGATCCATCGAGTTGTTGCAGAGCAGGCCAAGGTCCCAGCGGGCCTCTGCTGCCTGTTAATCAAAAAAGAAAAAGAACGTTTAGTTGAAAGTGGTTAACAGAATTGGCTATTTAATAAGCGCTAACACTCTGCCTTTCCACTCGCATGCTTATAATTACTTCCTCATCTGCAGTTTTTTACTGCTAAATGATTTTATTAAAAAAATATATGCAAGCACATTAAAGCCTCGTAATGTTCTTCAATCACTACAATCCAACCAAATGGCTTTGAAATGACCATTAGGGTTTTTTTCTGCCTTTGTTTTACACCACGTCCATTGCGGAGAGGAGATAACACCTTGATAAGCCATCTAGGTTTCAAATGAACCAGTCCATTGACACTAATAGGGGTCAGAGCAATAACAATGAATGGACAAATTGCACTGTCAATGCTTTTTAAATTATCTTGGTTATTCAATTTGACCTGTGGATGGTCAATGCCTCAACATAACCAAGAAACTGAGTGAAACACACACACGCACACACAGAAATATGACTATTTAAGTGGGAGGTCTCCACTAGCCACTGATCTCTTAATAGAACAGACCTTTTCCCCCATTTAACCTGTGCTGGTTTCAATCATGTTGGAGGATTAAATGATCCCTGCTAGAATTGGCCACTATCATAAAATGGCAGTGTGACCCCAGGCTGAGGCGGGCGTGCAAACGCGCGCTGGTGTGTCAAAGTGACGGTGTGTGTCCGTCTTGCGTGCCTGTGTGTGTGTGTGTGTGTGTGTGTGTGTGTGTGAGACTGGGAGTTAGGGGAGTAGACCTTCAATGTCTTTATTCTGCTCCTGCCGTGCTTCACTTGAGCAGGTATTAACCACCATCTCTGAGCCATGAAAAGACAAATTAAAAGAGATGCCCTCCACATGACGCCTGTATTACCTTTCTGTTGAGTTATGTTAGTTACTGTGTCGTAATGCACTGAGGAAAAGAAAGTTGAACCACAGCCCCAAGATTGTAATACAATTATTCAAGTTTCAGCAATATAATAAACGGAATACTGCAAAGACTAACGGTAAAGTGTAGTACAATAGGAGTTTCCCCCCTGGATACATTTCATCATGTTACAGTAGGGAAAGCAGGGGTTTGAAAATAAATGGAAATGGATGAATTTCAGTTGTAGTATTGTGCATGTTATTAGTAACGCCTGTGCTTTTTACCACTACGGCAAGAAAATATCTATTATTAAGTCTGGCTTGAAAACAGCTTATTAGCCTACACAGCACACTGGTGTTGGTTTTTGACATTTGATGTATCATTAAAGACCACATAATACAGCCCATTTCCTGACCATAATGCAAGTATTTACTGTTCAAGGCAAATATTAAGCCAATTGTAAATACTGTATTTTTCTTTAGAAAGTTCTTTGTTTTTAAATGCTGAGGAACAAACTTTACTTAATTATCTTCAATATTATTTAAAATTGTTTGAGTTGAGTTTTTTTACTTTTTAAAAAAACGGTTCCCAAGTGTTGATAAAAGGCTTTAGCAATGCTAACACCTTAGCTAAACCCCTCTTAAGTCAGAGTTCATTAACGTAACGTTAGTTGCATTTCAAATAACGTTAAATTTGGTATGGTGTTAGGGTATTTTCTTTAACTCAAGTCATCCAACTGATTACTCAACTTTAAATTAAATAAAAGCCAGCTTAAATTGGAATAGTCACCAGACCTAAATATTAGCCAAAACTCTTGCTAGCCTAAACCAAACGCTAACGTAATGCTAGCGAGCTAACCCTACAATGAAATGTCAACTAGGCTAACGTTAGCATGAGCCCTCAATTAGTTAACAAAACGTAAAGTTTGTTAAATCATTTTGAGATAATGTTGTTTTCAAATACACGTTTAAGAGACTTAGTCTGGTAACGTCTCGGTTTGCTAATATTGCCACGTTACCTTTGTAAGGTTATTTAGCCCAGCGAGCAACGGATCCCCAAATAACGTTAAGACGGTTCTCAACAGCGGGCATGACGTCAGCAGAGGCTCATGTTCTTCTTGACGTTAACGACAGCGGCCGTTGCAAGAGATGACGCGGCATTTGGTTTAAACACAAATGGCAACATTGCAAATTCAATCCTGTCCTTCAATTAATTACGTATTTTTCTGTTAGTTTAACTGATTTTAAAAAAGACCATGCAAACGTTCAGTTTTCATGAAGTCTCTGCACTCTTGGGGAAATTACATGTTTTCTCCTTTTGCTCTTATTTTGCAGCACCAGCACACTGGAGGTCAGTAAAACGTCAGAATTGGACGGCAAATTAAAACTTAATTTGACTTAAATGTACACACAACCAACCACCAGATGGGGAATCTGATATGCGCTGCTCTGGGCTGTTGGTCCCAAATTATATGCAACATAATTATAGCATCATGTATTCCGTTTAAACGAAACGATAAAATAATCGACAACCACACAAATAAGTGAAGGCAGCAGTGTCCAGATTAAAATATGAAGCGCAGCAGATACAGCGGCCGCAGAGACCCGCCGTTAAAGCAGCGCGCCCTCAGTGAGCCATTGGCGCCATCTAGCGGGTGAATGTTAAAGTTTCGCCTACGCCGAATGAGCCCGTGCCTTGACGTGCTCGTCTTCGCCGGCTGCTTTCTCCCGCTCGTCTGCCCGCGTACAAGCGTTTACCGCACCTCTTGTTCGGTAGACATGGCGACAATTAAAGAAAGAGCAGCGGCGCTAAACCTCGCCGAGAAGTTGTGTGTGCGTCCTCCAGGTGAGTTACCCAGAGGATAGGTGTCTGTCACGGAGGCCTGTTAATTTCCCCTTAATTGACGTTAATTAAAATAAATCAATAAAGGTTGTTGTCGGCCTTCAGAGTAGTAGTGAGTTGCTACTGTCGTTTTATAGTTAGTAAATGAGTTCCCCATCTTAGTTTCCTCACTCCAACGCGACCTCCTCTGACCCTCGTTGCAGCGCGTGGAGCCGCCAGCAGACCGGCGCAGTCCTCGTGCGTGTGGAGCGGCCTCATCTCCCACCTCCGGTCCTCCGTGACTGTGAAGCGTCGGCGAATCAACCTCAAGTCTCATGGCGACTGTTTCCTCGGCTCGGAGGCCGTCGACGCGTTGGAGGAGCACATCAGCTGTGCCAAAGTCATTGAGGGTGCGTGAGTGCTGGGCAATGTGTACATCTAATGGATTTTAAACGTGAGGGTTCCATTTCACTCATGACATCTCCTAATCATTATTATTATATATTTTTTTGAATTCACTAAAAATCATTGTTTTCCTGCTTTGTAATAATTTAAGGAGCCATCGTGTCGCGGGCCAAAGTGGTGTGCGTGTGCCAGGCCCTGTTGGACTGCAATGTGTTTGAGGCGGTGGGCACCAGAGTGTTCGGCAAAGTCAAGAAGCGGGATGTGTTTCAGGACAGCAGGAGTGCTCTTTACAGGTGACACACACATGCTAAACCACTCCTCAGCCATGATCCAAAGCGGTGCTGATATGTTCTCCTTTGTTCTTTTTTTCCTGCACACACAGGTTTGCAGGGGTGTGTTCCCCTTCAGTCGACGACCTGGAAAGAGGTGTGCTCGTCAATGGGATCCAGAAGCTGTTTTGCGGCACACCTTCACAAAGGTACCAGGAGGAAATCCTTCCAAGCTTAGTCACAACTACATCAAATAAAAAAAACAGCATGCTGTCGGTATCATTATGCCTTGCATTAATGTTTTGTGTACTGTGTACTATCAGATGGGCAGTTTTAAAAGTAACAAACGCAGTGGCTCACATAATGTCCATGACGACCGGATCTCATAGAACATTTCCATCGTGCTGCATTTGATATCCTGCGTATTGGGACACACCATTGTTTTCTGGCATACTAAGTAGTAAGAGTATTGGAACAGTTCTAGTCCTTTAACACTCTTTTTTTGGATTCTTTCTGCACTCTTCTTCTTTGTCAAAACCTGGCATCCACATTACCCACAATGCAACTCAAGTCTCTTTGAGATCTGTGCATGTTATGCAAGTAGCGGCAGATGTGACGTGGACATTTATGAGACATCACCTGTGTTTTCACATTCAACGCACTTAATCTGAACTCTAAAATTGGCACATTGTCCTTTTTGTGGAGGATCCAAATCGGATCTTGATTTTTTTCAAGTGACTCCTTCGTCAGCTCTCGGCCACCACCGTTTTTTGTATTGCAGTCAGGCAGAGCAGACGTGTCCCACCAGCCCCCGTGTTCAGATGTCCACCTCCGTCCAACCACCTGAGGGGTCCACAAAAGCCAACAAAGTGGACGCTGCCACCCCGGTCAGCCCGACACAAGAGCCTCTGGGAGACAGCGGCAGCCCCGGCAGGGCGCAGGCGGACGCCGTTTTACCGCAATCGTGTAAGGCGCCATCTTGATCAGTCGAAGCACAGATGAGTGGTCTCCTGTTGTAACCCACATGCACATGACGCGCACAAGGCTGGGCGCCTCTTTCAGAAAGCACTGCTTTGAGAGACAAAACAACACCCTGGTCGGACACCAGTGCACCACAGAGGAAGAAGAACCAGTGGAAGCACAGGCAATTTTAATAGCATCAATGAAGTGAGACCTGGGTATTATGCATACTGCCCCTTTTCAGAAAATTAGAATCAAAGTAGTAGACAGTAGTGCAATTTGGGAATCCCCTTTTCTGTGAAAAGCCTGGTCCTGGAATATAAAAATCTACATATTTTTATGAATATACATTTTTATATATTTGTTGCTCCATAGTGGTGGACCAGGTGTGGCTGGAGCAGACTCTGCTCCGGCTGTTGAACCTGGTGGAGCTCCCCGTGCTGGAAGGGGTGCTTCAGTGCAGCCAGGCTCCATCCCCTCCTCCTCCGTCCAACCTCCTGGCTCACAGTAACCCGGACCTGATCTACAGCAGCAACCACCTGGACCGGCAGATCCTGAAAGCTTTCAGGGACACTCAGTACGTTCCAGCTTGGACAATCAACTCCCCTCCCACTGCCTCCTCTATAAATGCAGGCTAGCGGTTCCCCCAGGTCTAGTCTTTGCGCGAAGCTAAGTCGATTCATAGTCAGTATAGACGTGAGAGGGGCATCAGTCTTTTCTAATCCCCAAATATATAGTTTATGTAATGAAACCTGCCTTTGCTTACGGTCTCGTCCTTGTCCCTCAGGGAGGACGAGTGGCTCATTGCAGCTCTGGACTGTCTGGACTTCCTGCCTGATCAGCCAGTGGTGGAACTGAGCAGGGAGCTGCCTGACTGTTTCCCGCCAGATGAGGACGGCTGTGACCAAGCGCCAGCTGGTAGCGGTTCACAAGACGGAGGCAAGTTCTCTGATGACTATGGGGGGGGCAACGCCTAGTGCCGCTACTTGTATTTGTGATCAATCTGCCTTTCTGACTTCAGTGCAGCCTCCGAGGTCCATGTCCACTCAAGTCCGCCACATCTACGAGCGGCCGCGTCTCTCCTCGAGCGGGCAGGCCCACTGCAAGCGGCTGCTGTACGGGACTCTGGCGAAACACTACGGCCACACAGACCGACCTCCGCTGCTGCCCCAGCACATGGCCGACGTCTACACGGCCATCACCGACCTGCTGGGTAAAAGCCCCCCGTGTGTTGCAATCAGGCGGCGACCTGCGGTTCGCAAATTGTGAAGTGCACACGGTCTCTTCTCACTTGACTAATTTCGCCAGTAAACATTATGAAACATGAGTTTATTGTCTCCATCTCTAATTTCAAGTAGAGCATAAAGCAGGGTGTGCTTTAGGGCGGGACTGCTCTGTGATTGACAGGGCGCTGCTGCGACCAGAGCCATATACAGGGTCTCTACCACAAATCGACAAATGGGTGACGTCACAACAACGGTGTTCATCCTTTTTTACTAACTTTTTGTTCTCTGAGCAGTTTGTCAAAGCACGTAACGTACAATGGAGAAGTTGGAGCACCTTCCACAAGGAGAAACTTATCAGTGTTTGGCATGATTCCTCTCTGTCATTCCAGCTAAATGGTTGCAGAAAACATCCCTGAAAAGGCTCTTTAGTAAAGAGGGAATCCGCAGACAGACGTTCTTACTGATATTCAATTCCATTTGTGCGTCTTCTTCCTTAGTGAACGCTAAACTGTCCACGGCTCTTGAAGCGCTGCAGTTGTGCCTGAAGCTGCTTCCTCCGGGCCACAGAGATGAGCTGTGCGCGCTGCTCACGTTCATGGCTCTGGCAGCCGACCCGCAAGGGATGAAACTGGATAAGGAGGTGAGGGCAGGGGACTAAATGTTATGTTGGAAAATGCTTTCTTGTTTTTATGTCCAACAGAAGATTTCTGAACTTCATCACTGCTTTCCCCCTCCTGTCTTTTTAAGGTAGAAAAGGAGGCGGCAAAAATAGGGCCTGATTGTTTCTGTAATTTAACATTAGCAATGTGCTGTTTAACCTGTAGATGGAGAACAGACAGGCGGTGAAGAGGTCTTTCTCCAGGGCAGTCCTCCACAGCAGGGTTCTTTCAAAGGAGAAGGAGGACCTGATGGTGGTCTTCTTGCTCAGCAACATAAAGGACATTTTTAAGGTCCGGCCGAGGCAACTTTATTTGTATAGCACATTTCAACAACAAGGTAATTAAAAGTGCCTCATGTGAGCATAAGGCAAAAGACAAGGAGAAGACTGCAACATCAAACAAAAATCATTGCAGTGCTCTTTAAGAAATAAAACTCATTAGTGAAATGCAATAAATTGATTAACATCCTTGAACCTGGTTTAACTAAAGGTTCAGATTAGTTTCTTCTCATTTTTAAAGGTGAGTGGGAAGATGGACTATGTAGATTAACACACACATTAAAAAAAACAGTATTTTATCAGTACTTCAGGTTATAAAACTCTGTTCTCCTCAAACTGCAAACCAGATTCTGGCCTTGAATTTACTTTTTTGGTTCAAGGGCTGATGTTTGTTTGAGCTATTTACATTCAGTGGTTTTGTAACTCATTGTTGCATGAACAAATTGCCTCAAATTGTAGTAATGAAGAAAACGTTGCCTCAAGACTGTTGCGCAAGGGCTTCAGGGGAAAATAACTAAGTCGGAACCTTGATTTAAAAATCCAATTTGACAGGTCGATCTCCACAGTGAACAGTGTTTTCCTGTCCATTGAGTAATTTGCCACCAAGATTTTATTATTCTCTTTGCTCCAGATACCGGGGACCCTGCACAAAGGAGTGAGCGAAAAGCTGGCCAGCCTGGCACAGGGGAAGCAGCCCGATGTGACCGGTAACACTAAAACACTGTTCTGATTCGTTAGAATAGATCCACACATTGGTGGGGCCATGCATGTATTTATCATTACATCATGTGTATCATACGTATGTGCATAATGACTCATATTAATCTGATATTTTAGTTGATCAAGTCGATACTAACCTGTGTCTCGTTACATTTGTAATCGGTCACGACTTCTTGCTTCACTGATCTGAGGCACGGGAGCCCAGATTGCAATATTTTCTTTTAAGATGCATACCCTCGCCTAAGTATAGAGCTCTTATTAATGTCATGTTTGTAGACTATCACAATACGTTACCTTAATATACTTTTTCTTTTTTTGCGTGTCAGTCTTCAGTCAGGCATCACAACAGCGACACTCGTCTGGTACCCGACCTACCCACCAGCTTCCGCTTTACGAAAAAAAATTGTTTTAACTTGAGAGAAAAAGATGACATTCTGCAAGTGCCACAAGAAGGGTCTCACTGTCTCTTGAGTATTTAGAAGCAGATATTCCCCTCAGGAGTTGGTGGAGACCAAAATTAAGCTGAGAAATATATATATTTACTATAAATCTGAGCTGGTCAGGAAATGAAATGCTGGTGTTGTACCATTTGGTAAGTGGCCTGGGTTTGTAAGAGGACATTTGCTTGTTCAACATTTTTCTTATGACTACGTTATGTGGTCACTGATAACCGAATCGAACGTTCATGGTTGCAGAACGTGTACTCTTAAGCCTCCCTCCATGTCTACACTTTTTCTTTTGCTTGTTTTTTCTTCTTCTCTGGAATTCAGGGTTCACATTCTGCCAGCCGGTCTCTCACGGGGCTTACAACGAGTCTACGAAGAAGACCACCAACGAGGAGCTGCGGATTCTTCTGGGCGGCATCCATCAGAACCCAAAGATCTCTGCCAAGGAGAGAAAGCGGCTACTCAGACAGTTCTATCAAGCACACCCGGAGATATTTAACCAGTACTTTGGTGAACACGCTGTTAGCGTGCTGTAGTCGTCTGGAGTTTTTTGTAGCTTTTTACGGTCTTAGGCTGTACGATTCGCAAGTAGATTGCGTTGAATGATTAGTTGGAAAATACCTTCAGCATGGGATTGCACCTTTATGTGTATGTTTGCCTTATTGTCAAAATAAACTGTGGATATATATTTTGGATGTCTCTTTTTACAGATGTGAAGGTTAATTAGAAACAGATTAAGTGGTAAAAAAGAAGTCCATTTGTGGGGGAAAAAATCATGTTCAAGGGAAGTTTTAGTTTTTCCAGTATATGTCCCTTTAGGTAAACAACCCAAGTATTTGTATACTATAATGAATTTGTGTAGCACATTTGGAAAAGTATGCCTTGTTGGACTTTAGGTTAATGACTCACACCACTGATAAACCTAGCCTAGACTTCAGTCACAGACCCCATTTTAATCTAATGCATTCAACGCAACCTCTAATTCCTTTCAGAGACATAAATAAAAAAAAAACTAAAATTACAAAGGTAGAGCTAGAAATGCGTGCCATTAGAAACTAACACATTCCCATCCGCTGCCATTGATTTGCTTAAAAAATGAAGCTGTGCGCATGCGCGAGAGAGTGGGCTCGTCTGCTGCGTCACACTCAACCCGACCCCAAACCGGAAGCGGCTCGCTCAGTTACCAGACGGCGCATTGAAGAGAAGCTGCTGCGACATCAGTGAGCTCGAGCTCTCCGGGACGCAACGAATGACTCCCTCCTGCTAAAAAAAAAAAAATCTGTGACGGTGATACATTTCGTTGTGGCCGGGCTGTCCAGATTTAGCTGCTGTCACAAAGGCTGCATTGTTTGTTGACAGTGAGAGACCAAAGCTAAAGTTGAGCCTCTCGGCTCACCAGTCTCCCTCCTCGGGGCTTCCCACGCGCTGAAGGTTAGTACCGTTGCCGCGGACAGGCCTTCACTCGCTGCCACGGTACCGCGAGGCTTTGCTACGTTTGCCTTGGTGGTGTCCACCGCCTCTCAGTCGGCCGGCTTAGCAACACGCCCCCCCCCCCCTTATCAGTCTAGGTGATGTCATCATCTGTCGTTCGATTACAACAACAAACTTGCATCTCTCCTGATCTCCTGTTTGGACTGCAACAAAAACGCATAACGTACAAATAATGTTCATTGATGTAGCAATACTGCATGTCTAGCTAGAAGAAGACCCCCACCCCACAAGAACTGTTACAGTAACATACATGCAACATTCTGCTGATTGCAAACATAATGTGTTATCGTGCAGACTGAAGCATGCCTAACGAGGCGGACCACCTTGAGGCCAGAGGAGACAAGGAATCGAAGAAGAAGGAGGAGGAGGAGAGGATGCAGGGTGCTCCCGAGGCCACATTGAATGAGAGGATACGGGCAAATAGTTCGAGCCCCCACAGGGGGAACACTCCTCAAGGTGAGAAAAGGATTGATCACACCAAGCTGACCAGAGACGGAAAGAAGTCTACTCAGATTAGGAAGGCGGGTTAGCTCGCTCAGCCTCCTGAAGTGAACAGGGGTCCGTTCCAAGAAGCAGGTCTAGTGGAAACTCAGTTTGTTAACCCTGAGATGAGGACAACCCTGGCTTGTCTGTTTCAGAAAGGGAGGTAACTAAAGCTCAGGCTCAGTCGCCATGGTAACTGAGCCTGTGAACATAACCTGGTCGGGAGCAGGTTTTCTTCAATAAACCTCGAGTTTCTTTCACAGTCGCCTCCCTCTGACAGCAGCCCAGCCAATCACACAGCGCGTTTAACACTACATGACATCATTCACCCATTCACACCCATTCATACACTGATGACAGGAGAACCATACACAGTGACACCTGCTCATCAGTAACTACCACTCATACACTGTAGTCGCAGCTACAGGAGCAATGTTGGGTTAAGTGTCTTGCCCAAGGACACAACGACATGCAGGTTAGCCGGGCCTGGGATCGAACCGACAACCCTCTGATTGGAGGACGACCGTGCTCCCTACTCACCCACAGTCGCTCCCATTCCGATTAGGTATATTGTCATTTCCAAAGCTACTTGTTTGAACGGTATTGTTTTTCTTCACAGTCCATCAAATATGTACATAACCGCATCCGTCCTCAAATAGCAAATGGGTGACGTTAGTCACCGAGCAGATTCTTTGTGTAGTATTACTTTTTTTTTTGCAAACGGTAGTTTCCTGTACAAAGTTAGAATATTAGTAAAGCTGCTGTATGCAGAGCAGTGAGAAACGTGTGCGTCGTTCTGAAACGTCTTTTAAACCTTTTCGTTCCCTGGACACAAACCAGTGACAGCAATAAAGAGGAGTTCCACAGGATGGATGATTGAACCAACTTTAACAGCTGTTCTGAAACCCCAAACTGAGTTTTCCATCTCAGGATAAATACTTTCAGAGTTTAGGGTTTGACTCAAGGTTTGTTAAACCTCCTACTTAAAACGGACCCCAGCTTGAAGGTCTCAACCGGTTACTGTAAAACAGCCACTGTGTAGCATGTCGTCTCGTCAATCTCATCCAGTAGACCCCCGACGTGGGACCACATCAACACATGTTACATGGCTATTGTGAGCACGCCATATTCTTGGTTTTTTTGCCAGAGAATGGGACTTAATAATTGCTGTCGAGTTATAATAACAAAAAGTCTATTTTTGAAGCAGATTTCCAAACCGACTATTGTCACCTGACTGTGTGTGTGTGTGGCTGCTTTTACTAAAGTTACACTCAAGTGGACAGTGGAAATTTGTTTAAGAAAGGAAGAAGCACATTATGATGGAAGGTGGATTTCTTTTACAGCCAGCCCGCCCCGGTTCGTCTCCGTGGAGGAGCTGATGGAGACGGCTGAAGGAGTCACCAACATGGCTTTGGCTCATGAAATAATGGTCAACCAGGATTTTCAAGTCAAACCGGTGGTCCTTCCCGAGGGGAGGTGAGCATTCAACCACATAGCCCAGAGTCCCTTGTTCTCTCGCTGTAGAAGTAACGGCCCCTCCTGTGCACAGCTTGGAGCGCCAAGTGAAGGAGATCATGCACAAGGCATTCTGGGATTGCTTGGAGGCTCAGCTGAAGGAGGAACCGCAGACGTACGGACACTCCATCAAGCTGCTGTCCGAGATCAGAGAGGTGAGGCTCAAATGTGATGTCTTATTTCCAGCTGCTGTTGTCACGTGTCTGGAGAAAAATCCCGGCAGCACGTCTTTCACCCCCTTTCCCCCAGACCTTGCTGTCCTTCCTGCTGCCGGGCCACGGCCGCCTGCGCTCCCGCATCGAGGAGGTCCTGGACCTGCCGCTGATCCAGCAGCAGGCCGAGAACGGCGCGCTGGACATCGGCAAGCTGTCCCAGTTCATCGTCGGGATGATGGGCTCGCTGTGCGCCCCCTGCAGGGACGAGGACATCCGAAAGCTGAAGGAGATCACTGACATCGTGCCCCTGCTTAAGTGAGCCCGGGAAACAATTACGAGTCAGGCATGTTTTGGGGTGGAGGGGGGGGGCCTCAGGGTATGACTTTAGGTGGAATTTTCCTTCCAGTCCGCTTGGGCAAAGGGGATCAGGGCGTTCTGGAATGACGCTTGAGGAGCTAACGCCGACCAAGTGGTCGAGGTTGGACCCGGAATCTCAAACCTCCAACAGTGCATTTTGGGAGGGTAGCGTTAGGCGCCGTGTGAGCCCCCCGTTTCTGTCTCCCTCCCAGGGAAATATTCTCCGTGCTGGACCTGATGAAGGTGGACATGGCTAACTTCGCCCTGACCAGCATCCGGCCTCACCTGATGCAGCAGTCGGTCGAGTACGAGAGGAGCAAGTTCCAGGGGTTTCTGGAGAAGCACCGCAGTAAGGAATCTCTCTTTTCCATGACTCATTTATGCAGGCACATAGAAACCGCTGAAACCCATTAGTAGATATTCTGTCCCCTTTTACCTTCTTTATAGCTTCGCATCGAGGCAGCTAACCAATTACAGCCTGAAACAAAATGAAGCCCAGCGACTCCTTAACGGCGACACAGTCTGCACATACTAAAGCCGATGAGGTTAAATTAAATGACGCATTGTCCCATTCAAAGTCAATGTCGCTATTAGCTTCTCCACTAAGAGCAGGCCTCTTTCATTGGCGCCTCGATCTAACGATGAACCCCCCCCCCTTCAGATGCCTTAGACTACACAGAGAAGTGGCTCGAGGACACGCTGAGATGCATGAGAGAGAGGGGCCCCTGCGCCCCGTCGTCAGGCCCTCCCTCCCTCTCCCCCGTCAACGTCCACAACCACGCCTACCTCCGCCTGCTGACGTGGTCCCACGCCTCCGACCCCTTCCCAGAGGTGAACGCAAAACCGCCGGAAGTCCCTCTGTGCTGCGGCCCGTCTCCTCGCCTCACGCCCCCCCCCCTTCTCACGCCCCCCCTGCAGACGGTGCTGATGGATCAGGTCCGGTTCCAGGAGATGCACCGAGAGGAGGAGCGGCTGGTCATGCTGTCGTCCGTGCTGCTCATCGTCTACACCACCACGGGGGAGGCCATATCCGGCCTGCCGGGGCTGATGGAGAAGCTGAAGGACATCGTCAGCGCCATATTTGCGGACATGCACGCGGCGTGAGTAGCGGCCCCACTGCGCTTTCACCATCAGTGATCTTTGTACCTCTTTAGCGGGACACTGCGTTACTACATCACAGCACGGGGTACCGTTATGCTGTAATGCTTTGTCAAAAAAGACAAGAAAATAATACATAAACGTAGCGAGAACAACAGGGAAATACTTTTTACTGATTGGTCCCTCTTTGGGTGGCCCCCAGATCGCGTATATTATGTTCACGTTCATAGGCACAGCGCCGTAATAACGGGCAGCGACAACCTGCTAAATGAATGAACGAATATTACTATACAACCTGTTTCGCACATTTTACAAAGAATCTGGCTGTCTTGTTTCCAACTTATCCTTCATCCACCAAGTGACGTCCCACAGCAAAACCGACCATCCATCCATATGTATGTGGTGTGAGTGCCGCTGTACTTGAACGCCTCCCTGTTGCCTGTCGCCAGGTCCTTCAACGCACCGGAGGCCTTAGCGACCGTCGGGGAGAAGCTGTGTGTCGAGCTGAGCGAGTGTCTGAGCCGACACGGCTACTCTCCGTTCACGGCGGTCCGGAGGAGCGCTCTGACGGGACAGATCTCCGCTATCATCCAGCCCGACAACAGCGTCCGCCAGCTGATGGGTAAGAAGGCGCGGCGTGGGAGGGGCTTTCGGGGGCCGACGAAGCCTCGCGTTTTTCGGGCACACGTTCATGTGGCTTCTCTCTTTTCCCACTTCCCTCAGAATCCCGGCTTCAGAACTACCTACTGGCCTCCCTAGAGTCCAGTCAACACAAGAACCCCCCCTCTCTCCCTGGAGGTCTGGCCCCGGTCGGCAGGGAGGTGATGGAGCTCGCTGTTCGCTTCAGTCGCCTCATCAACTTCAACAAGCTGGTCTTCTCCCCGTTCTACCAAAAGATTCTCCAAAAACTCCTGGCACCCGGGGAGAGTCCCAGCACTGGGACGTAAGCAGTTTGCCCCCCACCCCTCTCCCCCGCCCCCCTCCGTCATTCCCCTCCTCTTCCGCTGAGGACGCTTATCGGTCCCCAGCGCTTGCACCTTTAACCGATATAATGAAAGCAAACCCACTAGCGACCATCTCGATGGCATCAACTCCCACTGCTGCTTCTAGGATCCAATCTCAGGCCTCATAACCCTCCGGCTGCCCTCTGTTCAGTGTTCCTCGCACGGCCGGGTGTCCTTCACTTCATCCGAGCCAATAGCTGTGTTTTAGAACCAACACTACGTGTTATGCTCACCTTACTTTGCAGCGTAGAACACTATAGGGAGCTGCGATATAAGATGAATGAATCTACTCTTTTAAATCTTTGACATCTATGTTAAAGATAAAATCAACTGGACACACTGAGGGTCTTTTTATTTAAATAGTATGTACTCAGAGTGACACACGTTTGGTCCCGCTGCGTTTCGGCCCGAGTTTATTCTGTGAATCTTTAAAAAAAAAATAAAAAAAATGTCTACACCTAAACCTACGGCCCAATCTCTTTAAACGTGCTCCAACAATTCTTTGAGTACAAACTACAGCAACAGAGCTGACAGGGTTAACCTGAGGGGGGGGACCAGAGGTTGGCCATTAGCTTGCCAAAATGGCATTTTAGCGACCAGCCCGCTATGTTAATAAAACCCAGAAAAGCTCGGATTACAACACACAGGGAGAGCGACTTCATACGGACACAGAGAGACATCACTTTATCTGTACGTGGCAAATACAGCTGTTTGATGCTATGCTCATTCTCTGTATGTCATTTATTCTATGTGTTATTATAAGGCGCTCTTATGGCGTCTCAACATGTGAGGAGTTGCAGGGAGATGGAGTTCGGGCCGAGACATGCAGGCCGCATTCCATGAGAAAAGCCAACAAGCTCATTAAGGGGTTCCACATCTGCAAGAGTTAGAGACGAGAAGATCAGCCGGCTAGTTGGGACTGGCAACGAGCAAGAAGAGTCCCGCTTAGTCCACACCTCTGAATTAACATGGTTTCTCCCGGTTGTTTAAATTGACAATTTTACCGGCCGTTGAATCTCGTCATGGTCTTGAATATTTTTTCGACAGATTTATTTTTCTCAAGGGAAATGTAGGAATGTTGTGCCCGGGAGCAATTGCCTAGCAACCACTGTGTCGAAATTAGGCTGCAGGAAGCTGCCTGAACGTTTCATTTAAAACTTAAAAAAACGTTGCAAACCCTCCAAACGCTTCCTCTAAAAAACACCTCATTTATATGACTCATTTTTCACAGGATGCAAAACAGAACACATTATGTTCACGTAAATTAAAATTGACTATTACATGAGTTAATAAATAATGATATTTTACAATAATGCAGAGATTTACCAAGTCCTACTCTGTGTGGAAGGCCGCAATAACGAGCTGCATTTGTGGCAACTACTGGTTCATTCATATATTTGGCAGGGCACATGGGGAATCAAAAGGGGAGGAGCCTAAAACAGATTCTTCAAGTGAGATACATGAGGCACTGAGTGAATATTTTTCGTATTAATGCATTTGAATTATCAATTTACTCTTTGTTGTACCAGATTCTTTAAATCTCTCTTAAAATCTTCCAATTTGTTAAATACATGTAAAATAGCTTTGTTAAGTTCCCATGGTTACCGCAGTGGCCTGGGTTCAAATCCCACATGTGGCCTTCTGCATTTTGTCGTCCCGTTTAGCAAGTAAAGCTAAGGCTTGAGTCAACGCCGGACAAGGTCCTCCTAGAGCTCTCCTTCAGTAAACACTGGCACTCATTCTGCTCAAAGAGGCCTGACGAAAGATCGTACTCCGAACACAGCAGCAGCAGCACCTCTTTAGTCAGCATTCAGGAGTGAGCAGTTTTCAAACTCTGTGCTGCTGTTGTAATGGAATGAGCAAGACGCCAGATGATGGACTGTGGCCTTTTTACTGTTGTGGTTACAAATTATACCCTTTTTTGGTGATTGAAATCAAAACATTCTTATTATCAGATTGGCTTAGTTCGACAGTTCAGATGTTTGGGTTTCGACGTGTATAAAAAATGAAATAACATACCTTTTTGAGCACTGAATTTATTTCATAACATAAAAGCCTGCTTGAGGGTCCAAATCTTCGTACTGCCTCTGAAGTGCAGCAGCGGCCAGATGACATTTCGATGAGATTCCTCTTAACAAGAATCTGAGAATAACTTCCTACGTATTTTTTCTTGAATTAGTCCACACTAGTAATATAAAAATAAAGGTAGACTTTTTGTATCTGCTGTACGTGTGTGTGTGTGCGGTTCATTAGAAAAGAGGAAAGTGAAAGAGGGAGTTGATGGGACCAGACCTATTTGAACCGTAGCTGTCTTTTAATAGTTTCTCAATTGCATTTTGTTCTAATGGTTGATAACATGTTAAGAATTTTTACCTTTGTCCAACACGTTGGGCCACATTCGTTCAGATATGTGTAGGAATGTTCTGCCCACAAAATAATTCCTTGAAGTCAATGAATTACAATGAATTTTGAGTTGTCAAAAATGTTTTTATTGAAAGAAACGTTTGATCTACATTTGATGGCATTGAGGCTTTCAAAAACAACACGTTTGCTGCTGTTACAAAACAGTGTGCTCTTGCAATCTGACAGCAACATGGATCTGAAAAGATCAATATATATATATATATATATTCATCATGACTATATGCTGATCAAAGGGCATCAATTTTCTCAAGGTATTAAATACTGTTGGCCAATTCAATAAATCGTTTTTTAATGAATGTGACTTTTGAACACACAGCGCCATATCAAAGATTTTTAATCTGTCATTTATTTATACATATAAATGACAGATTAAAAACATTGATGTACAATAATGGTTGCTTTGCTTAATATTTGACACAACAATTGTACCGTGTGGTAGCGTGTAACGTTTTTTTGCTCTATCAAGCAGGATGACGTTGAATAACACATTTGCATTGCATGACGCCACCGATTACGCCGGTATTTGTCTTTTAATGTCAATCCCACATGCCAATAAAGCTTTGTCCGTCCCAAATGGCTTATTTCTCCCTCTACATGTGAACTGTGTGTGAAGACCGATTGTCCTCAGCAGAACACTAGCATGTAGTTTTCGTAGCAGACCTAGGTGGATCCAGAAGTCCAATTAATCTGATATATACAGTTGAACCATGAATTACTTGATTTTCTAGCAAAATTTACAATAATTGTTTACGTATATTTTCTTCTCTCTATGCAATTTTATTTAATTACTCTCTTGATGACAAAAACCAAGTGTTTGATGTATTTTGGCGTCTTTGCAACAAGGAGCGTGTTACAATGTGAACACGTAAGTGTGACAACATTAGGATGGACGTAAGAATGAGAAAAAAGTATGCATTTTAAAGAGCTATTTCATGGCGGATGCACCTTCATTTTGAAATAGGTAGTGTCACATTTCAAAATGGTCTGTGGTACTTTTCAGTACTATTTCAATAGATCTTGTTATTCATTTTCAATATTCTAAAAATCAAAAAAATAATTCTATGGTTCTATCAGGCATATTAGTAATACATCAGTGGTGTGTGTTAGCAGCACTTTTGCAGTTTTACAAAATACTCAACTATAATTGTATTCTTCTGGTGTAATCTGGGATCAACCCATGACCATAATTTCCATTGGGAGAAAGAAAAGTTGTGTGTTGTATTTTTTATTGAGATGTAGTTCTCTGAATGCCGTTTTGTGGAATCAAAAGGCAACGATGACCCATTTCAACTCAGCTTTGCATTCCTTTCTGATTCAATGGTACATTTGTCCACACCTGGGGGGGATGGTGAGGCCTCTTTCTTTACAAAGCAGTAGATGGAATAAATTATTATAATTATGGGCGACGGTACTGTGGGAACACATGCAGTAGGAGGTTCTACTCGACACATCATTGGCTAAAGGCCTTCCCTGCATTTGACTCATTCTGCAGACTCTTACGTGGCAAGTAAGAACCGCAGACACAGGCTGCGGTTCTGATGGCCAGTGCCCGGTTCAAGGGGCCACGGAAGGACTACTTCTTAGCTCCATATCGACCCTTCACCTAAAAATATACATACTCTGCTTCCCAAGCTGACGTTGTGGTAAACAAAACCACACGTCACTTTTGAGCTACCATACAAACCAGACGCATAATAGGAGAAAGGTACAACCCGGCACCAGGCCATGTCTGGGCAGGTTTCTTTGCGGCAATTTAATTTTCTTTTTTTAAATGCACCATACGCCAGGATGTAAACTAAAACTAAAAAAAAGTTAAAGCGCCCACACAACATTAGTTGAAAAGGCAGGACCCTCCTTCGGTTGATATTGTAGAATACGCGTTCAATAATCAGATAACGCTGAGAGGTAAACCTGAGACCCGGGCAGTTGGAATGTGGGCAGATTTTGAGATATGAGAAATAAAGACAGCTCGTCGGATGATTCAATGAACACGTCACATCAACACGTGTGTGACATGTGTTACTTATCTAAATGGAGAAAAACAACATGGAAGTCAAGTTGTCACACAGTGACATTTATGGACTCTCTCTCCCCGCCCCCCTCTCTCTCTCTCTACCCCCAACATTCCACACATGCGGAGAAGCAACAAGCTACCAAACGAGCAGCAACAGCTAGCGGCTATTCTCCGCTGGGGGGGGACGCGGTGCATTAACGGTGCAAAAGTTTCGAAACACGGGTTCCTGGTGCTGAATACAGACAAGAGCGACGCCGGGCGAATCCTGAGACGGCTGCCGGAACCATGGCTGACAGCTGGCGTTTGTAACGGCGAGTTATTTGACGTTATTTGACGCTTCAAATGTGCGGAAAGTCGCTCGCTCTCGCCTCGTCGCCGAACAAGATGGACGCAGCGGCAGCAACGCCGTCGTTGCAGGATCTGACCGCGGTGCCGTCCCCCGAAGCGCTGGGTGCTGCGATTAATGGCTACCACTGAAGGTATGACACTTTGTGAGAGCAAACCGGTTGTCAAATATATCAGTGGCACGGTTACGTGTGTGTGTTATTTTATCATTTGAATGTTGGTACTAACGTTACGTTACTTCGCCCGTTGCTAGCGTGTTGGCTAACTGGTAAGCTAGCCAACTTGACTTAACGTTAGTTTCCCCCAGATAAGTGTTAGCAGCGGAAGCTAATTAGTCCAACGACGGAGTTATGCGGGGCCACGTTAAGAGCATTCACGTGTGTTTTGATATCGGATAACTTTAAACAACGTGTGACGTGGATAGAATGTATCAAGGAAAATGAATAACGTTAGTAACAGCGACCTTAAAGCAAGTTTACATTAGCCAGGTTGTTTATGAAAGCGCCCTTTAAGGTCGTTAATGTCCGTTCCGCCTGGTGTAACACAGCCATGATCTAACGTTAGCTGCCTGTCACTAACAACAAAAGTTTCAACAGGTGTCAGGCTGGTCTGGCCCTTCCCCCCCTCCCACACACACACACACACACACACACACACACCCCCCTCTTTCCATATGTCAACTATCTGATTGATAAGTACCAAATGACGTTCTTCAGCTGGCTCTCATCTACAACTGAAAATACCAGCTTGCACGCGCACTTCTCCGTCGTGGCTCTCTCATTTCAGGCCTGGTCTTGTGTCCCTGCGGGATATCAGGCTACCTGTGCTTGGCAGTAAGAGGCCAGCTCCGTGACCTGCCAGCAGCCTCTCCCTCAATGACCGGCCATGGCCTCTTGTCAAGCGCACACCGGCTGATAGGGCTTCTTCTGTTGCTTTCACTGGGACTTTTGTCAGTTGTATGAGCAAGGTTTTTATTTTTAATTATCAATATTTGCCAGACTTGCAGCTGTGGGTAGTAAGTGAAGAAAGTCTTTTTCTACCACGCAGGCAGTGATCTCCAATGGCAACCTGCTTGCTGTCTTTCTTTGGCGATTTAGTTTTGGAACGTTTCATTTTACAGGTAAACGTACTCTCCTTGATTTGACACTTTGAGAGTCACATCAAATCAGTAACAAAATCGGCCTACTACCACCTCAAAAATGTAGCACGACTTGGAGGGCTTATGTCAGCTCAAGACTTAGAAACACTTGTACATGCCTTTATAACTAGTAGGCTAGACTATTGTAATGGTCTCCTTGCAGGTCTTCCAAAAAAAGAGTAAATACAAATCATGGGAAAGCATCATTTAGTTACTACGCAACAAACAGCTGGAATAAACTTCCTGAACTTTTAAGACTTGCCCCAACTCTGACCACGTTTAAAACAAGACTGAAAACTTTTATTTTCAGCTTCGCCTTCTGCTAAACTTTACCTACATTGCACTTTTAACCTCTGCCTTTAATTAAACAATTTAAATAAGATTTTAATTTATCATTTTATTTGCTGTTTTTAATTGTCTTTTAATTCCTGCATTTTATTTCACTTTATTGTATGAAATGTTATGAAGCACTTTGAGTCTGCCTTGTGTATAAGCGCTATACAAATAAAATTGCCTTGCCTTGCCTTGAACTCACCAGCCTTTCCTGGTCGTGAGAAACCAAGTGTGCTGCATTGTGGTGTTGATGCCGAGGCACACCCCTGCGCTTGTCTCAACCTGTGTTTGGCTGCATCTTCGGTTATTTCTTTGGAGGGCAAAAAAAACGTGCTGGAGACTGCTCCTTAAGTGCATTTGTGCAACACGTGTGAGGAAGCCTTGAGACTTGAGTCACCTGAGTCGGCGTGTGAGCCCGGTCGAGCACAATCGGTCTCTGTTTGGACATAATCAGGAAGTGTGGCTGACAGGCTCTGCCTCTGCCTGTTCTCACGGTGTCATGACTTGCTGCGAAGAGAGGAGTGTCGCTGACAGAAACTTAAAGTATACTTTTGATTGACCAGTCTTTATATTTATATGATACTCTCCATCAGCTATGTGTTTTTCCAGCGCATGAGAAAACACTCATGTGGTTGAGATCTGTATTTTGGTCTTTACAATTCGTTGTCTGTGCTTTTCTTCTTATCCCTCTTTTATGTCTTAATTAACAGAGGTCAGGGCTTTCTTTGGGGTTCTCCTTTGTGTGAAACTGACTGTCCGGTGTGGCATGTGGGGACAAGCCAGAGATATAACGCCCCTCCCATCTCCAATTACAGTAGGCTTGTTCCTCTTTTAAGTACGTATGACGTTAAGGCCTGGGTGTGTATTGGCTTCGGCAGCTTTTATGATAACATTATACAGACTTCAATAATGCTCAGAAGGATAGTGATAAGGAATACGATAATACGCCAATTGACCTTGTTCTCGTATTTGTTGGAATTTTTTTAATCAAGAAATTGGCTTGGCTCTGTGTTACGAAAGTAGTGTTAAAGTTTTTCCTCCGGTCATCGCTGACATCTTGATGTGGTTGAGGCAGAATTTAAGGAAACTTATTTTAACCAGAAGTGGGCACCTGAATACCGGCTGAAAACATATGTGATGCATGCGTGTGAACCACGCGTCGGTGGTACGGACAATAATGCCACTGCCATTTTTTACTCAAATTAGGCTATTTTGAGTGTTGACGGATTAGCTAGAATGTTAGCAAAGCCTAGCCCCGATCACTCTGCTCTGCATCCTGAAAACATTCTAATAGTTTGAGGCAGACATCTCAACTTTTTACTAATCTGCATCATTGTGTGGTTATTTAGGCATGGCTTTCATGCGTTCTTTGCAATGAAATCAAACACAATGTATTTCTTGGGGCGAAAAATGTTCTGAACCCAGACAAGACTGTCTCGTTTTCTGGAATGTCTGAGGTATTTTCTCCCCGCCGGTAATGTAGTGCAAAGATTTGCAGTGCGTTCGGTGGGAACACAGAAATGAAAGCTTGCTTGGTTTATTGTTGGCTAAAAGATCCGTCTTCCCTGTGTTTAATTTCTGTTTCTCCAGGTATGGCCTCACAAGTCTTGGTCTACCCATCACACCTGCACTCTGCTCAAAGAAGTGCCTTAAGAACCAGCAGACAAAAAGAAGAAGCTCACCGCAAGCACAACATCAGCAGAGCATTTCAGCACCGGCCAACAGCCAAGACTTACGTGATCGGCGTCAACTACGATATCGCCTACCCGAACAACGTGATCCCGTCTTCAGCCGCTGCCAATCCAGGAACTTTACGGCGAGGGAGCAGCGCGCATTGCAGGCCACGGTAGTACAGAGACAGGAGAGCCGGGATACGTCAGCCTTCTAGGATCAGGTGCCCCCCAGATAAGTGAGAAGAAGCCAGGTGGCGAGCGTCCGCGGCAGAACAGCTGCTTAGGAACCATGCAGATAGTGGAGGAGGTATCTGCTCTATCGTCACTTCCTCCCCCTGTGGTCATGTTGCACGCCAGCGCGGGGAGCCACGCAGACGCCGCCAGAGTCGGCTGCGGAGGGGATCTGTCCATTCAGCACGGCAGAGCCGAGGCAGTGACCAACATGGGACTCGACGCCGAGGGAACCGGAATCGGGTCCAGTGGCAGCACTCGTGCCGCAGCCGGCGCCACGCTGACCAGGACTGGATCTCTAGACGGCGACTATCAGCTCATCCAGCACGAGGTTCTGAGCTCCCTGAAGAACAGCTACGAGGTTTTGGAGTTCCTTGGCCGTGGAACATTCGGTCAGGTGGTGAAGTGCTGGAAGAGGGGCACGAGTGAAGTGGTGGCCGTCAAGATACTGAAGAACCACCCGTCGTATGCGCGCCAGGGGCAGATAGAGGTGAGAGTCTGCGAGGCTTTGTTGTGCGGTGAAACGAATCACTGCTTCTAGTGCCATTTTCTTTTTTTTATCACGACAGACTGAAATGTAATCTATGGACGTGTTTTATTGTCTGAACTGAACTTCTGCTGTTTCCCGTCTTGTCCCCCCCCGCCCCCCCAGGTGGAGATCTTGGCCCGTTTGAGCAGCGAAAATGCCGATGAGCACAACGTGGTGCGCGCCCTGGAGTGCTTTCAGCACCGCAGCCACACCTGCCTGGTGTTTGAGATGCTGGAGCAAAACCTCTACGACTTCCTGAAACGGAACAAGTTCAGTCCACTGCCGCTCAAAATCATCCGGCCCGTCCTACAGCAGGTAAAGTCAGTGGAGAGGCAGCGCACACGCGCATAGATTCAGCACGCAAACGCAGGTGCTCACAGAAGACTACATTTGGAAGTGTTGGAGCAACCCAAGGCGCGTTTTTCATTCACGTAACTCTTTCCAGGTGGCGACAGCTTTAAAGAAGCTCAAGTCTCTGGGTTTGATCCACGCCGACCTGAAGCCAGAAAACATCATGCTGGTGGACCCCTCCAGGCAGCCCTACAGAGTCAAGGTGATTGACTTCGGCTCGGCCAGCCACGTCTCCAAGGCCGTCTGCTCCACTTACCTGCAGTCCAGATACTACAGGTATGGACTTCTCTGCATATGACTTTTTCTCACCTAGACTTTCTGTTTGGCCTGCTGCCTCACTCTTTCCTTCACGTCCTCACTTTTTTTGGACTGCTGAAATTTGTGCGTGCGCGTGCATTTGATAAGCGCTTCAAGGAGTCACGCCCTGATTCTTCTATCCTTGCATAACTGAACTAAGACGTTTATGGTAGGGAACGGTGTCATAAAGCGGTCGGCGCATCTGGCAGGCAAGCAAGCTGAAATTAATTTAGTTATAAAGCCGCAAACCTGCACTAAGTACTACCTACTTTACTACACGAGATGAGCATTTTCATTCACCCCGCTGCTGCCAGCAAGTTCCAGCAAGCAGGTCCGGTCTAGTAGGTTAAGCTGGTGCCAACATTGTGCGATTTGTGACAAATACTTGAGATGCTGTTGTGTTTCTGCAGCTGAGGCACTCCACAAACCCATCAGAACACTTCCAGCATGGATTTTATAGCCCTGTGAGGAGGACACCATCTTCTCAGTGATTCCAACTGTAACGTGAGCTAGCGGTGTATAAATCAAGACACAGACGAGCGAGTTGAGACCAAACTGAAATTGGAGGAGCACCAGAATCCCAGCGTCAACCCCTGGGGGCCTATTTTTTGGCAAAAGAGAGTCACATAGTGCTCCCACATGCCTTCGAGATGAGGAGAGTGAAGCCCTAGTCTAGCTGTCGACCCGGTTAAGTGCGAGTGGATGCAAGGGTTTGCGTGCTCATGTGCCCACAGTGCAGTTAAAGTGAGCTGGAGGTCGCCAAGGACACAGAGGGTCCAGGAGGAATGTGAAAACGCACATTTAGAGCAGGGAAAAAAAAGTGTGTGTGCGTGCGTGCGCGCGCGCAAAAGCGGATACTTTACGGAGGTTACACAATGTAGCCTAAGATGCTGCCTGATAACGGGTGGGATTTATTTTTTTTAAATAAGGAAAATCATTGAGTCAACTTCTGTAACTTCCACAAAGCACCGTGGACCTGAAGCTGGTGCAGTTCAACATCTGGATGCGTTTTTCTGCGGACGCCGACAGTTTCAATCTATTATTTTGATTCCTTTTTGCTTTGCACAATATTTTTTTTCTTCACCCAAATAATAAAGGACCATTAGGTGGAAGGCTTATTCCCAGAGTAGAGACACAGTAAGTGTTTATTATGGGAGACCTCTGTCTACTCGCTATTTTTGCTTCCTGTTGCCTGTGTGTGTATATATGGAAGTCAGTTTCACCATGACGCATTCGTAGTTTACTTTGGTAGGACGTGGTTAGCTAAATGTCCGTGTTCACAGGAAGAAGCGCAAAGGCACGCCGCCGACCGCCCACCCTCTGGCCACCCGTTTTCTATATACGGCTATGTGATTTGACTCAGAGACTTGAGTATGTGTCATTGTTTGTACGTGGAGGTTATCAAGACAGCGTCTCCTCGTCCCCAGCGCTCATGTTGCATAATGGCTGTACTGTTGCCACAGTGAAGCTGTAAAGAAATGCTGGCCTCACCGCAGAGGGTGGACGCCGGTTTGTTTTGTTTTGTTCAACAGCGTTGGGTTTTTCCCTGCCACAGGGAGTAGAGTTGGCATTAATATGAATTTCTTTTTTTTTTTTTTTTAAGGATGCAAAAAAAAGGCGCCAGGCATTCCTGGGTTTTTAATATTTCTGGTTACCAGCATGTGCGCCATGTAAATGACTCGCTTGAAATGATAATTGAGCAGATCGGGGTTTTATTAGCATGTAACAAGCGTTGTCTTGATTAGGAATAATAATAGTTGTGATTATTTCTCATTTGGATGACTCAATGAATTCTGTTTCAGTCAAATGGAATCTGTAACAACGAGTAATGGAGTCGTGTAAATACAGCGGCCTTTGCTTTCATTTATTGCCTTGATCAGTATCTGGCCACTGTGCATGTTTTAATAAAGTCTGTCCGGTTACGTGCCGTCGTCATTGTGTGTATTTTACCTTTACACATTCATTGCGCAATGTATACAGATGTTTCCTTTCTAATGACATTTTCATTTCCTTAATCTACATTTTAATTGTTCCTAAATGGACCTGGTCAGTCCACCGCAATGTAAATAGAATCTAGGCTTCCCGCAGTAGCGCATTCTGGGTGCTTTTTATTATTTCATTCACCTCCAGCAAACTGGGTGCGACCTCGCTGAGTCACCAGCTTGAACATGGTTGGATTTCTGCTACAGTTCGAAGTCTCATGGCAGAAACCCCCCCCCCCCACCGACGCCTGTCACACTCTGATGTGTTGTTGCCATGGCGCCATGACGCAGCTAGCCCCGCTGAGGTGACTGTGCTCTCCTTCGGGGGCCGGTGACGTAAAGAAAAAAAACTCCCACAATGAAAACGAAGCACCGGGGGTGTGTGAATAATTCAGCTGAGCAGATCAGGTGGAGAGAATGTCTGCTATTTGGCTGCCGTTCTATCCAGGTGGGACCTGCTTCATTGCTGTTCAGCCATGGTTTTTCTAAGTTAGGAGGACGACGATGGTTTGACTGAGTCGGGCCCCACATGTTGCCTTCGGCCTCATCGCCACGCATTTTACTGAGGAGTCATTCTGAATGTCAGTTTCACTTCAATGTTTAAAAACAAGAAGAAAAAGGGCCATTAAACGCGTGGTTTTAAACAGTCAGACTTTTTTTCTTGTTTGTTTTTACTGTTTTGGGGAAGTGAAATGGTGGATCACTGCTCATGCTGATAAGCAATATGGGAGCATGCGTATTGTCTGGTTGCACATATGTACTTCCGTTCGTATGTATTCATGCTGCAACATTATCTTCCTCGCATGCGGTATTGTTTGTTTTCGGTGGTTGTTCTTCGTTTCCTTAACAATTTTTTATCTCATTGTACGTATAGACCTTCTGCTCGTGCTGGATGCTATGCTGGCGTCCCTCAGGCTATCACTGCTTTCAGTTTGTACCGCTCTCTCGGCCCTCTGCCATAGGGGCGTGTTGCCATTGAGTGTGCAGTCTGAATGTTTGGTTTGACAACCCCCTTGAGTTTAAAGGTCTAAAAGTCTAAATACTTATTTTTTTCATGGCTACAAAAAGAGACAAATAAGTTTGACATCGGCGGGTCACGTTGTTAAAAGTAAGTCCTTCTGTTGTCTTGTTACTATCGGTTTTCATCTGGTCCATCAAATGTTAGGCAACACCAGTTCCCAGAATCTGTTTCCTCTCAAGTCAATTTGACGAAAGAGACTTATTTGGCCTCCAATTGTCTTTTTAGTGTTTGTCAGCTTTCTATTCTTTAATATTTGCTCTTCAAAAAATGTGAATTCCTATGACCGTTGGATCAGTAAATTATTTATCACGTATAGTTAGTTTGAAAGAATTTGAAGTCGTCTTTTGTCCTCGCAGGAGTCTCCTCTTTGTCCTAACAATGTTTTCTACTGCAACCACAACGTCTGTCTCCCATAATCCACCGCTGTGTAGTATGACAAGTCACTTCGACCTGTGAGCACCAGTCACCTTGTCACTCCCTGCTTTGCGACACAGTTGCATAAGTGGGCTTCTGCCTCAGGAAGTGGCAGAGCGTCCCCGTTGCAGGCCAACAAGCACGACATCTGCAAACAGAACGACACACATAGAACATTGAGGGATGGCCTCAGTTATCACCCTGTAATACAGTTACACCATGCTCTTGCATCTAGCGGTTGCTTGGCAACAACCCCCTCGCCTCTCATTGCGGCCGTCACAGCAGTGGTTGCTAATCGGAGCGCTGTTGCTCGGCAGCTCTGTCCAGCCTAATGGCCCATTGTTTTTCATACGCCGCCTGCTGCTAGATTACTGGTCCCATTAGGATTGCGTAAGTGGCAAAGTCCGCTCGTTGGGAGGGATTTAGCTCTTTTGTTTGTGGGGCGTGCGTGTAATGTTCAATTTGTAACATCCTGAAACCTGTTGTTTTACGCTGTGTGCTTTGCTTTGTATTGATTTTAAAGTAGACTGAACTCTCCTTTTTTATTTTTTATTTTTTTTAGATGAAATGTAATCAAAGATTAAAATAGTCTCTAGTAGCAAGTACAGAGTCATGTTAAATTATTTTGGATGAATAAAATATTCCAAATGAAAACCACCTTTTTTTTAATTTTTTTTTTTTTTTAAAGGTACCGTTATCTGCTCATGTACCTGAACCACTCCCTCAATAACCTATCAGGCCTTTGTTTTGTCTCTGCAGGGCTCCGGAGATCATTTTGGGCCTGCCATTCAGCGAGGCCATAGACATGTGGTCGCTGGGCTGTGTGATAGCAGAGCTCTTCTTGGGCTGGCCCCTCTACCCCGGAGCGATGGAGTACGACCAGGTAACATTCTTCCAACACAACCATTTCTGTCGCTTACATAGGGAGGCGAAGTAGGGATCAAGATATATCCACCACTACCACCCATGGAGAACGAGTTTACAGAATAAATATTTTAATGTCTAGGAAACTTCGGTCTCTGCTTTTTCCGCTAGCCAAAACTCAAAAGTAAATTCATTATGTAGTTAAACCTGTATTTGCTGCTCCCTCGCTGTGTGAGTGAAGTCCAACAAATCCAGCATGAAATCCACCTAACACTAATCTAAGCCGAGCAAATCAAGAAATTGTTCTTGGCAAGGCGCGACAATCTTCCCAGAGGGTTGGGAGGTCGTAGCAACACAACTGGGACTTTTAAAGCGGGAGAGGGAGCATGGGAAGAGGCTTGCGCTACATTCACACACCAGCACAGCATTACCCCATGTTTTGAGCACAGGCAGCGATCTACATAGTTCCCCAAAGCAAACCTAGTCGGCTGTACCTCGATAGCAGAGCCGATACCAAACCTTTTGGTCCATTAATACGAGTTAATAAATTAATGGCATGTTTTGTCTTTTGGGGTTAAATTGTGCCTTGAGCAGTTTAGAATGCCTTGAGTCAAAGATAGTGGGTCATAGAGGGCTCAACCGCTGGTCCATGCCAGAACACACACACACACACACACTCTCGTGTGTGCATATTGAGCCCCCCAAAAAGTATGCTGTGCCATGCCAAGGCTCACTGCAGTTCCACGCGACACAGCAAAATGTATTTATAAGCATAAGCTTGATGGTAGACGTGCGGACGCACACTGTGGCGAGTGTTCAGTGCACCATCAGCAGGTTCCGGCCGTTTGGTGTGTTTGTTCTGGGCCGTAGACATGCGCTCAGGCGCCCACAAAAAAAAAGTACCCCAACAGTCATTCTGGAGTGTCCTTTTTTTATTTTTTGGAAAAAGTGCAATGTACTTTTATCAAAAAAAATTAAAAGTTGGAAACTTTCCACGTGAATATACTGGACATTTTGGGGTAATTTACCTTTATTTACCTTGTCATAAGCAAGACATGCATGCAAACATTTCTAATACAACTTTTAAAAATGACTTTTTGGACATTTTGTATTACCGAGATAGACACGGTTCTATCCGATAACGCCATTATTGGAGCAGCAATAATGTTGATGTGATTTGCGAGGCGTTAGTCAGCCAACACATTATCTATCATCTGTGCAACTATCTTAAAAGACCGTGCGAAAACGTTTTTTTGAGAGGCCTTCCACCCCGTAAAAATATCTCGAGTCAGACACCTGTCTTGACGAGGCATCAAGGTAGTAAGACCGCTATCTTACTGTTAAGAATTTTTGAACACAGCCAGTACCTCCACTGTACAGTAGCCATGACCATCTCCCACTCATGTCCGCTTAAAATTGATACATTGAGCTTTTCTCCAACGATGAGCTGTCAGTTTGTTAATGACTAGCAGCGTGTTTGTCTTATGAATAATATATTTACCCCAGTAATATCATCAAAACTTACCTGATTCGATGTAGTCCTTGTGCTCAAATGCAGTAGTGTGGCCTCAATAGCCCTGCTGTAGTGTGTGATAAGTTGCCCAACTCACGCTTTTTGATGGACCCCGAAAGGCGCAAATAATCAAGGTGGTTGTGTACTTTTGTGTAGGCATACATGCATCCTACTCTCACTGCTGTAAAAGTTAGTCTACTGTATACAAATAAACTTAGTATTAAAATGAACATGGCTTGAATCTACCACGTTCAAAAACAACATTTTATGTTTACGTTTGTTTCTGCCAGACGATGTTCCCAACCAGCTGCATCCAGTGTCCGGCTAAGCCAGGAGTGCATAGTCTTGTTCTCAACTACATTTAAGATATATGCTTTTGCAAAAAAAAAAAAAAAAAAATCCTGTGGAAATCCCGGAAATCTACTGGAAACTTTCCGCCCCTTGCAACTTCTGAATGAGCTGAAATGCTTTTGATCGTTTTGATCCGATTTCCCTTTTTACACATTTGGAGGGTAATTGAGAGCAGGGCAGCCCAGAGTGAACATCTTATTCTATGTGTAAATGTTGCTCCTTCTTTTGTTTTAGTAAATCTTTCTGTAACTGCAAAAACAAAGTAACAGACTAAGAACAAATCAGAAAGATATTCTTCTAGTCAGTGAAGCAAGCCGCCCTGTTCACCACAGAACTGGGAGTTTTCCATTTGAGGTCTAAGGTCTGAAACCCCCCCTTCCCAGTAAAAACGGCTCAAGAATTCCGTATGATTCACGGGCATCACACTTTGTCATATTTGTAGTTATAGTGTTTTGAAATGCATTAGTAGTGATGTGCAGAATTTGCACAAATGATAAAATATCTGCAGATAAGAAAAACAAAGCTGAGCCACAAGCCCAAGCCTAACGGTTAAAACCCAAATCCAGTATCCTCTGAATGAATGGCTTTGAGAGTAAACTAGCGTTGCGTACCGAGAACCGGTGCCGTATTGGTAACCAGTACCTACCGTACCGAAACCATACGCAAATTTTAGTGCTTCCTTTCGGTGCACGAGTATATTAAAATTATTTTTTCCACTGCTTTGATGACTGAGTCCTGGCACCAGCTAACGGTAGCCTACCGTTTAGCCAGCTCGCCATCTATTTACATTCATTTAAGTCAGAATTTCCCTGTTATTAAAGTCTGGAAGTTTTTTGCTGCGCACTGCAGCTCCGCCCCGATGGACTCACCTGTGTGCGTGTGGGGCAAGCAGTCACTTGCGCGCACACACAGGTGAGCACAGGCAAGCCCACCAGCGGACACAGAGGGTCCATCCATGTCAGCTTGGCACCGCCGTGAAGGTTAAATTGCAGGGCCGTTAACGTGTCCTATTGGATGCAGAGGGTGGCGCTCACGCTTTGGAGACGCCGTGTCTTCCGCGCTCTCACTTTACATCTTCCTCTGTGTTCCTGTCCCCTCTCTTGACTCAGATCCGGTACATCTCCCAGACTCAGGGCGTGCCGGCCGAGCAGCTGCTCAACAAGGGAACCAAGACCTCTCGCTTCTTCTGCAAAGAGTCCAACTCTCCCTATGCCTCCTGGAGACTAAAAGTAAATGCGCGCACACACACACACACACACACACACACACACACACACACACACACACACACACACACACACACCGGTTAGCTGGTGAGGATGAGACGTATTTGGCATGGCGCACATTCTATATCTAATATTGAAAAGTACTGCCCTCATGTTTATCCGGTTAGAACCCATCTGCCTAACAGGTATATTTTACGTGATACTTTGACCTTTCCTTATCATAAACGAAGACAAATCTGTTTGTTTCTCTTTAAATACGGCACTTCAGTACCAAATTAATGTCGTCCTTCCTCCCCCAGACAACAGAAGAGCACGAGAAGGAGACAGGCCTGAAATCCAAAGAGGCCAGAAAGTACATCTTCAGCTGCCTGGACGACATCGCACACGTGAGTCCAACCGCACCCAAATGGCTTTTTTCCTTTCATTCATTTAGAAATGATCAAGATTCAATCGTTTGCCATGAATCTTACGTTCACAGTTTAGACAGCTACACCGTGTGAATGGGGGAATGATTACATGCAGTGGAAAAGCTGCTTCACAAGTACCGACCATTGTACCGTTTACGACGGCGGGCCGGTCTGAGAGCTCCCGGGTTCCTGAACTATCTTTTGTCCGGCTCTGTTTCTCATTCCTCTCTTTGCTTGCGCCTGCCAGGTGAACGTGGTGCTGAGCCCTGATGGCAGCGCCATGCAGGCGGAAAAGGCAGACAGGAGGGAGTTTGTGTCCCTACTGAGGAGCATGCTGCTGATCGACGCCGAGGACCGGACCGTTCCCACCAGTGTCCTCAACCACCCCTTCCTCACGATGACCCACCTGCTGGACTACCCACACAGCCACCAGTAAGGCCGCGCCGACACAAAGGTTCTGGATTGCTCGCTTGTGTTTGTCCGGCCTTGTTTGAACTCCTCTCGTTCTCTCAAGCGTGCAGTCTGCATTCCGCATCATGGATATGTGCCACAGTCGGCCCGCCAACGCAGTGTTTGACGCTATCAATGAGAACACCATTCACTTCTCAAGGCCCCCCGTGACCCCTGCACCCTCCTCTGGCCTACCTCTAGGCTACGGCAGCATACCAGTCCATACTCGGGTAAGACACTCAATGACGTGTCTGTTCTATGGCAATTTTGTCAGGCCATAGTACATAAGAGTTTTCACTAATCTGCTTTCTGTGTCCACACTTGTTTTTGCCCCTCCTCTCTTCATTTTTGATAAATCTGACTATTCTTTTCAACCTACACTCTCTTCTCTGTCTGGATCTCGGTCCCTGTGTCTTTCACTCCATTGTCTTCTCTGCCCTTTTCTAATGCAGGCTATAAACCAGTCGGGTCCCTCTGTGATGCATCCTGAGATTGCTTTAGCAGCTGGGAACGGTCAGTTCGGGTGCACTGACCCCTTCCCATCTGGCCTTTTTCTTTGTCCTCCCCCCATGCAAGGTGTGCACACTGCCGACCGATGATGGATGAACAATTATTTGAATTTATTGTATTTTACTGATATTTACAGATATATATTTAAAATGTTTTTCATCATGAAGATTTTGAAGACATTACTCAATATAATTTATTTTTTGAGCTGCAAGAATGACATGTTTTTGTCTCCCTTTTTAAAAAAAGGTAACCTTAACCAACCAGCAGCGTATTCTGTCCCCATGGTAACTCAGGCTCCCCCCATGCAGCCCTTGCCAGTGAGACACGGAGTCATTGCTCAGGTGAGACGCAGACCCGAGCCTGAACCGGGTGTATCGTGCGTAATCTCCCCCCCCCCCCCCCCCTGTATATCAGACTCGTGGGGGTGTAGGTTGATTCAGATCACAGCTGATTATATTTTCCCATTATGCCCCCTGTAGCAGGCCTGGTCAAGCCGGGGGCAGCAGCTCCTCGTCCCAGCAGCCTGGCAACAGATGGCTCAAGTGGGTCCTCCTCCGTCTCACCCCCCTCCACAACCCCCGTCCTCCCTAACCAACGATGCCACAGCAGGCCCACAAAGAATCAGTGACTGGGGGTGAGTCATCTGGAACCTCAGTTTTAGTCCGGGTTGTTCCCCCATTTTTTTTGTTCGTCATCAGTTGCCTCTTTTTTGTGACATGATTTCTTTAGCGTAGTGTAAACCCCAAACATCTCAACACCGCATTTGTATTGATGTGCAAATGGCCGCACATAAAGCTGTGGTTGTCATATTTTGGGGGGAAATCTGCATTTTAATTCCATCAGAGAATGGCATGTAATCGATTCCCATCACATGTTTCTCTTATTCTCCTTTGAGATATATTAATAGAAATTGTCTGCCCACCGTCCCTCTCCAGCAGCCACTACACCTCAGTCATGCAACAGCCCCTACTGACGAATCCTATGCCAGCCCTCTCTGCCCATCAGCCGATCAACGTCGGCATAGCTCATGTTGTTTGGCCCCAGCCGGCCAATAAAAGGAACAGACACGGTTACAACAGGTGAGTTTCTGCTTCTGGAGTGTTAAACCAGTTTCCCGTTGCATCCATTATGTAATGCATCCCCTCTCTCGTTGAAAGGAACCTGTCCACCCACTGCAACATCCACGCTCCGGCCAAGATGGCCAACGCGGTCGGACAGGCGGTGGCACGTAGGGAACAGCCTCGGAGGGAGGAGCCCGCGGCCGGAACTGTGCAGCCGGGAGTTCCAAACCGGGACACGGAGGAAAACCACGTGCAGCAGAAAGCGACCTGCTTCAAAGAGGCGGCGCCAAAGGCAAACAGCCAGCCGGACCCGTCCGGCGGGCAGCAGCGCGAGGTAGCGGTCCTGATGGGCGACACGCCCAGCCCCGCTGCCAGCGTGATCAGCATCCGCAGCGAACTGACCGACGAAGAGGACGAAGACCTCCCGAGGTGCCGTCTTGGCGGGTGAGTTTACTACCCCGATCGAGATCTTTCTCAGTACCCAACTGAGCCTCTGTGACAGGCAGATCACATGACATTGATCACCCGACTGAGCCTCTGTAACAGGCAGATCACATGACATTGATCACCCAACTGAGCCTCTAACAGGCAGATCACATGACATTGGAGCATAATTATTACGTTGTTTTGTTTTATTCTACTATAGTGAGCCGCAAACAATGCTGACGTGACTTTTGCTCTCCCGTAGGTGTAAAGAGGAGTGTGTGTGCGAGGCGTGCAGACACACCAGTGTGTCTATGGAAAGAGTGTGTTCCCTCAGTAGCCCCGACAGCAGCCTCAGCACCGGCTCCTTTGCCTCCAACTCGCTCCAGTCCAGCCCCTCCCTCTCGCCATGCAAGAGACCCAACAGGTAAGTTGCCCGTGGCAGTGTTTACCTGAGGAAGAAATGAAAATTAAACTAGTACACTAAGCCCGAGGTTGTCCCCATGTCATTTCCTCTTCTACGTTCAGCATGTCTGAGGACGACAGCCACGAGAGCGGCTGCGACACCGTGGAAGGCTCCCCTGCGCCAACATCGACGCATGGTGACAGACCCTACCGGTACCTTGACGACAACCGCCGGAACCTAGCCGCCACAGTGGCGCCGCCGCCCTGCCACGCAGCACGGGGCCGCAGCCCCCCAGGCGTCAGGACCATGGTGGTGCCCCCGATGAGAATGCAGAACAACAACGGTCACGGAACAGCAGAGCGTTTCCAGAGGATAGGTGTGTGGAACAAATTAATCGTTTGTATGTTTCTGTACCATGTGACTCAGTGGTTGTTGTGTGTTGTTGGTTTCATTGCAGGTTAAGGGCAATTAATATTGTGATTATTAAACACCCAGAAATGTTTATCCTGCCATCAATGTTTTCCCATCCTGCCACGTTGTCATGCGCCTCTGTCACTTTTGGACCGTGTGCTTCTGCAGGTCACATGGAAGCAGTAGTAGCTTACCGCCCCCTAGTGGCTCATAGAGGCTGTAACAGGTGATCAAGGGGAAACCAACAGGGAACGGGCCATGTTGTTCCAACAAACCCGAAGATGCATCCATAGCAGCCGGCAACGCTAATATTGCATAAGTCATTTTTTATAGGCCTTCCCTACATCAAATTAGTAGCTTTTTTCAAAGAAAGTTTCAGTGGAATAATTGTTTAAAGAGCTTTTGTATTTCGCTCATTATACTCATGTTATTAACAGTGTCTGTGTTTCGGTTCATCACACCAAACCTTTACCTTCAGCTTAAATAACTAAAATAAATCCCTCCATACTTTATAACCCTTGCAGCTGCAGTACTTCCTGCATCAGGGATGCAAACGTTTAATAAAGTAAAAGACTTTATTAAACGTTTGCGTCCCCTCTTCTTTTAAGAGGGGACTTTATGGAGGGATTGTGGATGCATCCGATGTGGTGTTGAGTCAGAGCCTACGCTTCCTCTGCTGGTTCTTGCCATGCAGTAAACGTTGACCCAAAGGCTCTGATCTGATATTGGCGTCACCTTTTTTTGTGCCCAGCACATTGTTCTCTTTAGATAACTTTTCATGAATACAGTGAGAGAGTTTGGAACAGATACAGATCAGAGTCCAAGGATCAACTTGGCTTTTCAGGTGCGTTTTTTCTGAGTGCCAACAATCTGTTTCTTTCCTTTTCCCCGAAAATTCTTTTGTCCAATTTATGAAGCTGTGTTTCAAAGGAATATTCCCATCTTCTTCATAAGTAAGACATGTTTGATTCTTTAATAGCATCAGAGATTGGCCATGCGATGTCGTCATTCCTCCACACTGCTGACTCTTTCTCCCCTTGTGTTAGTTAGCGTCACTGCCCTGCGTTTCTATTACAAACCTCTTCTGGAGGGAAACTGGTCGACCACTGTGTTTGTCGGGTTTCATCTTTTGTTGCATCAACCTCAATTGCGTAGGTCGAACCCAACTCGAATATTGTATAAACTCTCTGCTTTTACCCTGAAAAGTCCCTTAAAAAACCCATTGTTCTCCATCAGTGGCGCTTAGATGTGTGGTCGGATGGAAGAGAATTATTAAATTCTTCCCTCCACACACCAACAACAGTATCTGAATCCATTTTCTCTGGCATGCACACTTTGGTCTTTTACGCTGTTTGCAGTCGATGTGGAGGCAACCCGCTATCTGTTCTTCATGAACGTGCTCTGTGTCGGACCTCCTTGACTGTCTTCTCACTCTGTCCCACTCCCAGAGTCCTGGTCCCGGTCCAACAGGCGCTGCAGCCTCGTAGGACAACAGAGCAACCCCTCCTCCTTCCCCCTCCTGTCCCGGCAGCCGCAACAGCAGCCCCCCCCCATGGGCTTTGGACAGGTTGGTCCAGTTCTTCTTTCTAACCCATGAGGGATAAGGCAGGAGGTGCTCCTAGACGCGCTCTGTGCAGTAGTCGGCTAGCAGGGGTGCGTCGCTCTAGGCGAGCTCATTACAGGAATCGGACTCCATAAATCCTCCATGTGTTGTTTTTACCAGGCATGAAAATCCCTCACCTTTCAGCCAAATTCGCCATTTAGAAACCAAAATAGGTGACCTACGTAAATCGAGTTTTTTTTGGGGGGGTGGTATGGCGGCAAATCACTGTCAAAATACGAGCGCACTTCAGGTTGATGGGCGCGCATAAATCAAACATCCGCGAGCAAAAGTCCGGTTTCGCGCGAGCAAAACCTCTGCTCGCACTCGAAGGAGTTTTGTACGCACTGTTGTTCTTTTTGGCAGTAAGGGTGCGGAGCCAGTCACCATGGTCTCTACACCTGATTGGGTACAAACCCCGTCTTTGGATTGGCCCGAGTGATGCATTCACACAACTATAGAAGCCCATTTCCTTACTGAAGAAAGGGGATAGAAAGTCGAAATTATGAGATAAAACGTTGTCAAAACACAAACGGCACCTCTCTGTAACGGTAGTGGACCCTAGATGACAACCAGCTACAACCATAAGGGAAGGGAGCGCGAGATTCAGTGAACTGCGAACAGGTGCGCGTGTCAGAAGGAGCGCGAGATCCAGTCACTGAATCTCTTAAGTGACTACTATTGAATATCGTGAAAAATATCGAAGAAATTACACTGACTAGTGCTACAGGCGGAATATGTGCGCGGGGGTTAGGGGGCGTGGCGACGGCGGTTAGTGATCTCCCCTGATAACTGCACATATTAAGTGTTCTAGGCAGAATACCTGTGGGGGGGCGTGGCGGCGGCGGTTACAAACACGCACACGCGTGCAGGCACGTCAGTGGGCCGCAAATTACTTTCTATTCAGAATGGTGGTCCCTGGGACAAAACCAGTTGAAAACGCCCTGCCCTAGAAGGGTAATATCCTTCTCACCTTTTTCACCCGTGACCCGTTTTCATGCCTGTTTCACACTTTAGCGTAACGCTAAGAGTGGTTATTTGGTCCCGGCTAAGGCTTCACGCTCAACGGCCATACGGCAGCGAGGCCATCAAACTTCTCATCTGAAGCCCGGCAAAAAAACTGGAAAAAAATGTCTGCGTAGGTCAGAGTGTCACGGAGCTCTTTCTCTCGATTTGTCGTTCTTTCTCTTCCCCTTTGTCTCACTCTCTCTCTCACTCAGGTGCAGCTGTACGGTTCCAACCACGGCGCCAAAGAGTGGAACGGCAACTATGGGTCTCTGCGTCCTCACGCTTACATCCCCCCCACGGGCCACACGCACACCTTCACCCACCTGCCGCACAGCAGTCCCACGCACACCTCGGCCCCGCAGCACGCCCTGCTGCAGTACCCCCCCGCCGCCACACTCACCGCTCACCACCCACACCCCATCCTGCCCTCCCGCCCGCCTCCCCCAGCTGTCCTCCAGCACAGCTACGGCCTCTCCCATCCCCAGGGAGGCGCTATAGTGCACCAGGTCACCCTGGGCATCTGCGCCCAGCACCACCCGGCTCCACCCCCGCACAGGCTCCTCCCATCCCCGTCCATCCACCCGCACCACCAATCTGGCTATGGCCACCACCCCCCCTTCCAGCACCCGTACATGGCCTCTCCGGTGGCTTACACCAGCTTCCCCCTGAGCCCCACCAAGCTCAGCCATCACCCGCAGTTCTACATCTGAGGAGCGGGACGGGCCCGCAGCGGTACCTTCTGCTGAGGAAGGCCAACGGCAAATGGACTGGTGCTGCGACCTGGGCGGGCAGAGCCGGCAGCAGACACTTAAGGTGACGGACACGAGGGGGAGTGAAACCTCCTCCCCCCCAACCTGGAAATAACGAGAGATTATGTCAGCGAACCAAACCTCCCTCTCTCACCCTTTTTATCTATGTTGCCTTGTAGCATTTGTGCTAGCCGGTCTGATCTGTGTGTTAAGCCATCCCGGTGTGTATTAATCAGGATGGAACGCTGCCGTCGCCCTAGTGCCTTAAAAAATTAAAATCAGCCTGACGTTGAGTCAGAACACAATAGATTGTACATTTTAAACAAAAAAGAGAAAAGATAGGCTTGCAGCACTTAACCGTCAGACTGTGCAGGCGACGGGTTCTTTGGAGGAGTAACGCTTGCGGCTTTGCTTTAACGTAGACTTCAGTTTTCTTTCTAACTCAGAGGACGGGCTTCAGCTAGAGGGTGCATATCTAGGGCTTTGACTGAATGAGCTTTTCATGTACATAAAGAGTGATCTGATATTTTGGTAATAAATTTCTATTCACTATAGTACTTAAATTCATAAGTCACTGTTTACTGTAACTGCAATACAATCTAGATGGCCTCTGGGTTGCTGTGTATTTTAAAATATGTCTTGGCATTTAGGCTAGACTTGCGTCGACGTGTTTTAGGTTTTGGTGAGCGGCGCATAAGGCAATTGTTTCTTGTGTGTTCTTTTTAAATGCTTTTCAGTGTTTGAGATAACCTACAGTATCATTTGAGGTGTGGAAACGAACCTTCTTGTCCATGTATTGAAGTCACTTTTGATACATTCCGTGTGTGTGTGTGTGTGTGTGTGTGTGTGTGATTCCAGTGGGGTTTAGTAGTTCTGCTGTGTCTTTACCATTAGCTGGTATGTGTTTTGCCTTTACTCAAATCGGCACCAAAGACAGTTCGTTGATCATTTCTGAAGCACGGTTGAGGCTATTTCTGCTTTCACCTCCAGCGTACTGTTGCAGTATTGTGAGATTTATTTAAAAAAAGAAGAAAAATTTAGAGGTTGAGGTTTTATTTTTCTGAGCTTTCTTTTTTGTTGGCAAATTGTATTTGGAATGTATAGATAATAAGCTGCTATGTACTGATTATCTGCCACTTGGTAGCTGTGAATTTAGAGGAGAAAACTCATCCTAGCCTGCCTGTTATTGTTTTATATTGTAGAAGTGTTTTTTCTTTCTTATAGTACATTACATGCTGTTCCTATATGCTAGTGCCTCTGTATTTTGGCTGTTCTTTTGAAGTATAAACTGCTGTAATGGAAGTTGAGTTTTTATTTTTCATTCTGTTGCTCTTTTGGTGCGTGTGTGCATTTGTGTGTGTGTGCATTTTGCCTCTGCTTCTCCATTCTGTAACTGGTGTCTCGTGTTATCCCCCAATTTGCAGCTCTTCGTACTGCACAACTAGTGCCTTTCTTCAGACAAGTGGCCAGCAGAAGATTTCCACTCTTGGGAAGCTAGTTCCTCAAGAGGGGATCAGCTCCTGTTTTTCACGTCACCAAAACCCCAAAGTTGTTATTTTCCAGTTTTTAAACTTAAACTAAAGATACAAATCAGGGAAGATATCGTGTGCTCACGGAGACCTGCATAGTTCTGGGGATAAACTCTTTTTTTTATTTTTTTATTTTTTTTTAAAACAAGGAAAACCCATCTGGCTTCAATATACACAAATGTAAAGCTTTATTCTATTCTATTCAGTGAATGTGTGTGTTTGCAAATGAGTTGCTTGTTGCTTTTGCGATGGCTACACAGCTGCCGTCTCGGCCACTCTGGTCTCATGTATGCAGCTATAACCACAGGTAGATATCGTCGTGTTTCTCAAGGCTTCATGCCCACTCAAAGGTTTAGCTCCAAAGTTCTCCTCTGCTCCGATTTCGGGCGAGAAACCTCTCCTCTTCATCAATGAGATCCAAGGCTCTTTGGTTCTGTGAAATGACAACAAACAAAGCAATATGTAATTGATGAACAATTTGTCATTGTCAAAAACAAAGCAGAAAAAGTATCTTGTAAAACGACCAAATCAAGAAAGGTTTCTGGAGCTATTTATTTTTGTCACTGTTGTACTCTAATGTTTTACATTATAATTGTTTTGCGTTGTTGCTTAAGCGGTGGGTGGGTGTTGTGTACTTGTCTGATGTGCTGCTGTTTGGCTGTGTTCTCTCAGCTCGGCCCCTGCGAGGTCCTGCCCCCCCTTCCCCCTCGCTTGCTTTGGGCTGATTTATGATGGGTGGGTTCTTTGCCAGTTGCATCGTGGCCCCGGGTCTAAAATGTCTAGCAGCCAACAGAGCAGGCTGTGGGATACTTTGGTATTTTTTGTGTGTGGTTATAGTATTAAACAAAGATGTCAGATAAAAAAACAAAACTTATCAACTCAACAAGCAGAGGTGTGAACGTCTGATCCGATCACCAGGCTGAGGAAGAACAAAATCTCGACTCCTAGGCCACGTTTTAGGTTTGTTTTTGTTTCTTTCGTACCACAACAATCTAATTATTGGCGTGATAATTATTGTATTTAGACCCCTATATGTGTAAACAATTTCTAAATTGAAAACTGTTACTGTTCTAAGTTTATCTTGATCTGTCTGGCTTTATGATTTAAATTTTGTTGATTTTAAATTCTGTATTCTTAAATGCTACTCTAGTTTAACATGTAGCAAACTGCACTGTGCAATATACAAAAATGAGGACTGGGGAAAATGATTTGTTTGGATGTGATAATGTGTGTCTTACCAGTTGGCGGTCACCCCCCCCCCTCCCTCTAGTTCTCAATGAGTTTCAGTGTGACCAAGCCTTATTTACCATGTCACAAAAAGCGGGTTCCTTCTTTGTGACTCTTATTGGTGAGTGTCAAATTCTGAATTGATGGTGTTCTATGTCAAGATTCACTTTGAATTAAAAAAAGAAATCTTATTCTTTGGTCCCTGCGGTCTTCTTATTTTAATACATAGCAACAGCTCTTTGGCCTTCGCATTGAGGAGGGGACGACAACGGATTCCAAATCTCATCTCTGGGCCTCGTGTCTGCTGCTTTTTAACTAAATAATGAGGGAACATGGAACCGCTTCCTCTGAACGGTTAGTCCGGTTCTGTGTGTAGTTTAATTCATTAGCTTTCAGCCAAACACATGTAGGACTCCCACCGGCTGCTAACGGCTAGCTAGCTCTCCTTCCACAGACGGGAACACGCTCGGTCAGTCGGTGTTCTGACACACACACATACTAACCCATAATCTATTTAAATAATATAATATATAATTCTCTCCCAGCTGCTAACAAAAGGACCTCATTGAGTGACTTTAGTGTGTGTGTGTGTGTGTGCGCGTGCGCGATAGAGGACCTGTCAATATGTAAGCGGACACTATGGAGTGGAAACTGTCTAATACACCTTTTAGACGTGTGTTTTTAATAGGAAATATGCAAATGTAACATGAGCCATCAGAAAGTGAGTGTATAAGAAAATAATTGGGTTGTAATTATTTAAAACTCTCATCCACAGTCAAATACTTTAATTGAAAGTTAATATTTGCCTCAGCACGGTAATTCAAAGTGCTTTGAACAATATTTAAAAAATAAGCAATTCATTTACTCAGATATTTTGCACCAATAAACTGGTCTCCGTGGAAATCGTTGCCCTCGTGTCCCCTCCAATGTGAATTGTGTGAATTATTTTATTCTTCTAGCCGGAGCGTTGTGACCCGTCTGTTCACTGTGGTTTTAGCATAATTACACCAAATAACCCGGTAGCGAGAGCTGTTTCTACCCGCCACAAGCTCACGTCAAGCTACCCGCAGCAACTCGACCGGAAGCTGAATAGTTTACTCATTCAGAAAAACATTTACTTGAAGACAGTTACAAAATACAACTTTGAAAGAGTCGTACTTCAGCGGGCAAATGGGTATCAGAGTACTGGCATAGCTTTTAAGAATTTAGCCACGTAGCTAATGCTATACAGTAAAATGAGGTCTGCCACTGGGTATCTGTTAAAGAGCTTTTAATTAGAGTGCAGACATTCGTTCACTCGAAACTTCTTCGTTCTTATTCTCCATTTAAACACCTGGTTCGGACTATAGAGTTTTCCAGTTTCATCGCAGTTTACATGCATGTCTTGGTTTACAAATTGGGTTTATTTGGAGGCAATAAACTAATGAAATCATGAAACTCACTACCAATAGGTAGTGTCAAAGTTGTATTGGAATATTGTAATAATTCCATCATTTAATTGCTATCCTCTCGTCCTTGTGCATCGGCCTTTAACAACAAAATAGGTTTGGGCCGACCTAACACGTGGTATTATGGAATGATAATACATTTAAAGATGTGAGATGTTCTGGCTTTTAGTCCCTCAAGTCGGTCTGAATGTAGGATCCATCCTTTCCGCAATTGGCGGATCTCACATGGTTGTAGCTGCACTGTTACATGAAAACAAGTGAAGTTGTGGCAAAGTTGTATTGGAATATTGTAATAGTTACAAATGTTTCATTTTTATCCTGCATGCTTTGGTCCCATCTCTCCTCTAACATTTATGAAATAGAGACACAGGTCGTCTACTTACTTCAACCCACTCACAGCAGTGCAACAACAGCCGTTGGTGTCATTTATTCATACTTCTATAAACATATAAGGGGCACGTTTTGAGCTTATTTAAATATATATCATAATTACTGCTTTGGCGGCCTATAGTGGACAGACTTGACTTGTGAGTGAGCAGTGACGTGCATCTCTATCCACGCCATGCCAAATCCATTTCTAGACCAACTCAACGCTCTTATTTTGAAGGCGGGATAAGGCGGTTTTCTGTCTTCGCACCCGCGTATTGACGCAGGACTCAGCGGGGATGAGGAGCGCTCTGCGGTCGCAGCAGGGACATCAAACTGCGCGCACAGAAACCGAAACCGAAACAGTGAGACGGTAAAAAACAGCATATAAAAAAAAAAGAAACAACAAAAAAAATCTCTTTGTTTGCTTGTCAATCCCCGCAGGCCTGCAGCGGGCTCATGGAGAGCGTAGCCCCGCTTGTCCGCACGTTGTTCGGATGCCTTTCACCGCAGCAGCGCCGTTAGACGTTCTCCGCTCCGGATTAATTGTTTGACCAATGGCTCCAAAACATGCGCTCCTCTCCGGCAGCGGCAGCGGCCCCGGGGCCGCAGGGGTGAACAACCGAGGGGAGCCCTGCTCTTCCCCTCCGGCGGCACGGATGGCGGCTGCGGGGACTGCGGCCGCCTGTTCGCCCGGGAACGGGAAGAGGACGCGAGCGCCGGACGGGCTGCCGGCCCGGCGGATGGGGACCGTCGGCGCGGTGCTGATGCTGATGCTGCAGAGCTCTCTGGCCGCTCGCGGTAAGACACCGATTGTGTTATCATCATCCAACCTGTGGAGTGATTCTCTATTTCTTATTATTCTAAAAGAAAAGAAAAATGAAATAACTCCCGGTCCATTTCGATCTGGCTTGAATTCGTTTGAATAAAACGGTTTGTTAAGGGCGAGTTAATGAGACGATCGGTGTCAATCACGCGGTTTAGTGGAGCGCTGCGGTGTGTAAGATGTGGCTGTCGTTTTGATGTGCTTGGTGATTGATGGTCTGACTGCACTCAACGCGCGTATTTGGTATTTGAATAATCGGTGTTGCGGGCCGCCGACCGATGACACGGCGAGGAGCGCACCGCTGACCGGAGCGCGCTCCTCGCCGTGTCTTTGCATTAAAACAGGGAACTTTTCATTAATTCATGGAGCAGTGAGCCCCGAGGTCGTCAACCTCAAACTCGAATCCATATGGGACGTTTCATGCAGCCATAAATCAATAATTTACGATATCCGTGTCTTCACGGCCACCCGAGGAAAACATAAAAATAGCAGCAAGAGACGGTTACAGATTTCAGGCGTAATGCAGCTCTGCAGAGGACGGGGCATTTTTGTACTTTCGTTGACATTTTAATCATTTTAATATGATATAGACAACGAAACGCAATGTAAATATTTAACTCGAAAATAGGATTTAGCCTTTAAAAAATAATGTGGTCCAGGTTTTATTAAAAGGACTGGAATGTGCTTGATCTTGAGCATAAACCTCAACCAGAAAAACACAGAGACATCTCTGTTTATCATTTCATTTAGAGCTGGTTCAACTTTGGACGAGCTCAGCACTGTACAAACATGATTATCTCTATTTATCTTTATTTACTTATTTGCAAAGGTTTGGAGATATTGTCCCCTCGGTCTGGATTTCAACTTGCTATGAAGAAAACAGCCAGTCTATATTCATTTTTTTTATTTTTTCCTCCAATATAAATTATTTAAAGTTCAGATTCCATATTTGCAGATGTTTGGCGCTATTGGCTTCTCAGGCTTGACGGCTGGATGTGAATGGAATTTCAATGTCGGCGCTGGCTGCACTGAAGATGACATTTGAAAAACCCCAAAAGGTCAAATGTCTTTTTCCAGGAATAATGAAGGTTTTACTTTTTTACTCTGGGACATTGTGCAGAGAACTGTGGCAAAGTTTCCAGTGTGAGGTCAACATGGTCAACATCCTATTTTAGTGAATATGTTTCATGTCATGTTCGCATATTATATCACATTTGTTGGGGCAATCAAATGACAAGTGTTCAGGTCAAAGGTTTCTTCTCCTCACCTCTTAAACATATTGATTCAATCTAGATGTTTCATATAGCGCTTGGCTTGCACTTGGATCGCTCTTTTACACCCAGAAATAATTTGCTGTTGTAGACAGACCTGTGGGAGACGTCATTGCACACGTCCTATTGAACTGCTCGGTTGACTTTCTACTGTTTTCAATTATTTGCTAATTATGGAGGTGATTGACTGGCTAACTAGTCGGAAGAAGTAATCTTTCTAATCGGTAACTGATTAGAGGTTTGACCTCTCTGTTATTCAAGCATTCAGCGGTTTGAGGTCCGTTAGAGTGAAAACATTTCTATTGTATTGTTTTTTTCTCCATGTCCATTTCTAAACATGTTTTGGAGGGTAAGGGCGCTTAGCCGGTGTGTGAGCATCGCGTACAGGATGTGTGTGTGTAGGTGGTGTTTTTTATTTGTTTTAGTTCTGGGTCTAGAGATCTTCATCCTTAGTCAATCGCTGAGATCTATTGGTCCGTGTTACCATGGGAACAGATCTGCAGCTAGTACTTTTTCTCACAGTGTGTGTCCGCGTTTGTCAGTCAGGGATTGAAATAACATCTGAGTGAGTGCCAGTTTCCAGTCTGTTGCCTGATAATAAGTGTTAAATGAGCCACCAGCGGCGATAAGGCTCTTTGCTGACTTTTCAACTTGGTTTCTTCTAATGGAACTTCATACGTGTTTGTGACCCCCTTCACTTCTTCCCGTACTCGACATCTTTTAGCAACACTTAGTCCGACCAGTAGCACGGCACCATTTCTTGCAGTAATTTAGACGTATACCAGAGGTGTCCAAAAGGCTCTGGGGAATAAAGGGAGATTAAAAGGATTGGGCCGCAGCCACAGACTTATTTGTTCAGAAAAGAACAAGAGCAAACTGCGAGATGGTAGATTGCTGTTCTTTAACAAAGCGGAACAACGAGTGGGCCGGTTCTCCTTCCTGTTTATTCTGTGATAAATGCACATATTTAGAACAACCAAAATAAACATCTATGACTTGTCTCTGGTAGCAAAATGTCAATCACAAGGTGGCCCCGCCCTGAAGCATGCTCTGCTTATGAACTATTTGACTCCAAAGAGACCATCATTTCCTAAATGAGCTTTGTGACGTAGACCTGAAACTAGAGATTGAGACCATAATCTCATGTTCAGAAATGTTTCCTTCGAGAATAAATTAAGTGAGAAGATTTTCTCAGACTTCCTTTTGCATCTGACTTCTTTTTGCATTTTGCTATGATGTTTAAAAAAATGCAATTAAAGGTCAGTTTAAGATTCCACCGGTTTTGTAACATGCAGACCACTTTGACGGTGTCTCGGGGAAATAAATGGCTGGACCGGACTCAGGATCCCTAAAATATCCTGTGCTGATCATCATTTATCCGCCGTCATCAATGACAGCAGTCGATTGAACTGATTAGGCGCAGCAGGGCCTGGGCCCTCTCCATCCCCAAAGCGAAAGGAAGTTGGCTTGAGATCAGAGTTCAGATAACTTGCACTCAGTGATCAAACGTTTAGCAAAATTCTCACATCTAGTTAGAAGTCAGCGTCTGTAATACCTGGCCGCGTGGGAGAGAACGGCGGCAGGAAAGAGAGCGGGGCGGCAGTCAGATCCAGGGAAACTGGATTCGATTCAAAGCTGATTAGTAAGCAAGATTGTGTCACAATATCCCACCAAATCTGTGGTTGCATTGGATTACCGGAAGGATCAAATCCATCACATCCTTGCACGGTTTTATTAAATTGCTCAGATATTGACAAGCCCAGACAGACTGGACGGGTGACACAACGAGCCGCCGTATCCTCCTCGGCGCTCGATGTAAACTGAGTGTCCAACATTTGATCCAGAAGGTTTGCAGGAGTCGCAAAAGTTCCCTTTTGCTGAATTTGTTTCAACGTCTCCTGTGATGATTTTTCGAGAAGGCCACGTCACCAAGGTGACAATGTAAGCACAATTGCAGGATGTTCACATGACCAGTGGAAGAAGAAAATCAACCTAAAAGTCACCAGGTTGTAATCAGGTTTACGCCTCATTGTCAGATAAAGGGGCTTTGTTAGAGACTCTTTTAAAATAGGGGTTGGGGATCAGTCTTGACGCATGTCAGCAAGCATTCTTGTTTTTAGTGTCTGCTTCGGCACTTGGCTTTAGTAGATAGAATCAAGCTGTTGCATTTTCCTGCCTCAGCCGGACAATGAAATTCATTCAATTGTGAAAGAATAAGGCTGGTGACAGTTTCTATTTTTTAATTTTTCCTGATGGATTGAAATCCCGAGTGCTGTGTGGGAATTTTGAGAGTCACAGTGTTGCACAGGGCGACATGTTGCTGCGTTTGCTTAAAACCAGCTCTTTTTGGTAATTACTGGTTACGTTTTAAATGAAATGGAGTGTGGAAAGTATTGGGATAGTTTACACTAACAAAGTGGTAATTAACTGGCTCACCAAAAGGTTAAAACTGCCGTTAACATTCTCTTATTGCCAACAGATCCCATGAAAAAAACTTCCTTCTACCCTTCTGCAGCACTTCTCCCAATGCTTATCACCCATTGTCAGCCTTGTTGATCGATTGACCACGTGGTGTTAGTGCACGTCAAACAGTGTCTCTGATTTTTTGACGTGTTCCGTCAAGTCAGCACTGTTTACCAATGGCAGTCACAAGGTAAATTACCAGAAGTTGGCAAGCGAGCTACATTTGTGTCACTGCTGGCTAAAAACATTTATTTGACGCAAAAGTTGTCTTTGAAGGATGGACAACTGACAGCCATCAAGTTGCGACCTTAGAATGGTTGGACCCGGCGGTTTTAACCATTGTTACAAACAACACCGGACGCTTTACAAGAAAAGAGGAGCACTTTGAGTCCAAAATATGGCCAAATTGAATGTTTTCCTTTTTTCAATTTGACCCAAAGTGTTAATAACAAAGAAGAACCACTCACAAGCAAACATAAGAAAAGCTACCATGTTATAAAAATTAATAATTTCTGCATAAAAATGAATATTAAAAAAACAGCGGTGTGGAAGTGAGGTTATTGGTGAATCGGTGCCCACACTGTGTTTCAGATGTCATTGTCCCGCGCGCACGTTCAAGCGTTTGATTGGTCAGGTTTTCTCATGCGTCTTTGCGCCATGTGAGGCAAGAATTTTCCACTATATAATTGCCCAGTCTAATACGGTGACCATGGTACGTAAAGAAATAATGCTTAGTCTGAAGCAGACACAACGGATGATCCCATTGTTTTCTTTGCCCTCTGTAATGCGGAGAGCTCAAATGATCAGATGAGTAGCAGCGAGTTAATGGGGGGGGGGGCGACGGACCGGCCGACGGGGGCCGTCACGCCTCTTTGTGCTCACCTGTGTGTGCGTGCGGACGCGTCTGCCTGAACTGCCGTCCGCAGCGAGGAGTGGACAATCGTAGACTTTCTTGAGGAGGCAGGAATGACGCTTGGGCGGGGGGGGGCAGTGCCCCCATCACCCTGTATAAAGGGGAAACACTGAGCTGTAAATATAAGAGGAAGATTTACTAGCTGGAATTGATCAAAGGCCGAAGCTCCTGCATGTGGGCTGAGAGGCAACATGGGGGGGTGGTACAAGCATTGGTTTTGCATCGCCGCTCTGCTCAGCGGCACTCTGCTCTGATAATCCTCTGCCACGGCTTTTCACACATGCAATGACAAAAAGGAAAGAAAACAAATCGGATAGAGATCCGGTAGAGGCGTCTACATACCACACTGTTTTTAAAACCAGAAGCACGAGAACAATCCGACACTGTGACTGGTTGAAATAACCCCCGTCAATGGTAGTGTTGACTTTGGCTTTGCACATTAGTCGTTAACGACGAGAGGCCCTTCCTCGCTGCCAGCGAGGCGTCACTCCTCTCGCTGTTACCAGGCAGAAACGGGGAGAAGCAGCTTCATTACAGCGGCCAAACTATATCTCTTGACGCAGCTCCGTTGCAGACGCGACCCACACTTTTGCCGCTGTGTGTGTGACTGGATCAAACGCGCTGACCATTATCTGAGCTGTGCTGCCACTCGAGCTTTTAACCCCTCCATCGAGCACATGATGGTGGCGAGAAACACAAACAGCTCCTTCTGCTGGAACATACGTGTGTGTTAGAGAGCGGGGAATATTGACTCTTAAGCCGGAGAGCGGTGGAGAGAATTGTAAATATTTCCCAGGTCCCTCCAGCACCCCCCATTAATTGATTCTCCTAATCCTAATTAGTCATCTTTGGGTTTTTCTAACCTCTGTGAGGAGGCTGCGTGTTCCCTCGGCCCGGTGTGATTTAGATCGGTTGATTATTTTCATGTGAGGAGCACATTGACGTACAAAAGCTTTTCATGTTCAGAGCTCATGCGAGTGTGTCGGTAAAGTGTATACCGACGTAGCGCGTCAGCTAGGAATTTGCGGCGTCCGTGGGGGGGGGGTTGCACGTGCAGATGTATGCAGGTGTTTGGCTTCCCGCGGGGGGACCAGAAGCATCTGTGGGGATCCCTTCAGGTGTTGTGCAATGCGAGAAGGTTGCAGCATTTTAATTATCACCTGCTTTGACCAATTGAACCTCCTTTTCCCTCCTGTACATGTATATTCCTGAGAAAGGTCGAAACACGCACAAAAACAAATGATTTCTCACCTACCAGTTATATCCCATAGAGACACCCAGTCTTAAGCTGGTAGCTAATGATAACAAAAGATTGCAGAAGCCTCAAAACCACAAATGATATGATAGAAACATTCACAAGTTCTCTGGAACAGGATGCTCCGTTTTTTTCCCTCGCACATGTTATAAATAGTCTCACCGTTCACTCAGTCGCTACTCGCTTCTCAACAACACCTCAATAATTTACACCATTGTGAGCAGTAATTTCAGATCCTTGGTGGTGTCACAGTTTTTGTATCCGTGCACATTCCTCTGAATACCGAGGCTCAAATAAAGTGGTGCAGTGAATATAGTAAATATCATTTCGTTTTTTCCCATGCAAGCAGTGGTGTAGTCTACGTGGTTACGCAGGTATACGCCGCATACCCACTAGGAAAAGTCAAGGATTTCCGTACACCCACCAACAAAAGCGCGGTGATACTGTTTCCCTATGGTTGAATGCACTTATTGTAAGTCGTTTTGGATAAAAGTGTCAGCTAAGTGACATGTAATGTCATCACGTAACAACATCGTTGTGAGAGAACGTTCCAACTGTCGTTCGTAAATTCCCACCGTCTGAAGGCCGTCACGTCACGCAATCCTCGCTTACTAACGGACGCATTTTCCTAACTAATGGACGCTCCCCCCCGTCAGCTGGCAGTCACGGGATACTCACTACAAAAATATAGACTACACCACTGCATTCAAGCCCTTCTCATTCCAGCAGCACGAGTGAGTCCCCGTGTCGTTTAGGTGGCACGACAACTTTTCCGTTTAGGGTGTTTGGTTTTGGTTCCAATCACTGCGAATTATTTCAGTACAACAGACACTTGATAAATAAGCCAACGTTGACTTCTGGTTTACACACAGCTTGCAGGACACAAAGTAGAATAAAATATGTGAGTGAATGATCAAATTATCCAATGATAAAACCCCCCTTGGTGGTTTGCGTCTGGCGCTTTCATGACTATATGAGCCCTGAGAATAAGCACCAAGTCTATATTCACAATACGCAATGACTGAAAGCGCTGCATGCAAATAATATGACAAGAGAGAAGTGTTTACACTCCTGAAAGTTCAAAGTCAAACAGCTTGCATTATTTTGTATGTTATGTAGTTGTGGTAAAATATTATTATGTCAACAACAGTTATTTTTAAAATGTACTTTTGTGTTTAGCCACTACCAAAACCAGTTGTGCAAACAATATTTTCCTTTCTTTTGCTTTGATTTTTTTGTTTATGTGCTCTCTTGGCAGCACCTCAAAAAATATAATTGTGATTGACAGAGGCAAGAATCGATTAAATTTCAATACTGATCCAAATGTGAAATGTCAGTTATGGTTTTGTAGCCGAAATGGAACTAATGGAAGTGGCTCCCGCAACTCCTCAAGGTCAGCAAATCAATCTAGGAACAACCTGTTGAGGAAATTGTTCGGGGGTTGATGTGGTTGTGTGATTTGAATAAAATAAAAAAGACAGGTTTTGGTGTGACACCAAAGTCCTGTACAGTGAGCAAATTATACGCCCCACCCTCAACCCCAATAGAAAGTACACACTGTCCCGTTGGAACGACAACTATAGACTAGAGAGGAAGTGTCAATCTGGGATCTGGAGGAGCCCGGCTTGTCAAAGTCGAGATGAGCTCAGAACAAGTTTCATTTCCGTTTTATTGGCAACGTATGAAGTACAAATAGTTGAAAAGACTGACAGCACGAGATAAAAAAACGGGGATTGGAAGAAGCGGTCTCTCTGACTCAACTTCCTCGCTTAACAGCAGCAGCGCTTTCGTCGCTTTCGCACCATCATGAGCGCTGTAATTGCTGCAATTATTCCTTTAAAACAAAAGACAAAGATTTCAATCACGTACAATTGTTTTTCAAACAACAAGAGTGAATTCTCTGTGAAGCGAGGCTCGTTGAGGGAGTCTTCTGTGCTCGATGGGCCTCCGAACAGGCTGTCAGGGGTTTATTCTTTAGAAAGAGCGCGAACCAGAGACAGAATGAAAATTTAATCCTCAGGCTTGCCTGGGAGAGAGAAGGATTTATAGCCGCTTGGCCTCCCTTTCTTCAACTTGCCACGTAGCGCTGCAGCTGCTCACCTCCGTCCCTCGCGCCATCACTCACTCGCTGCATTGCATGTGGCAGTGCACCCGTCCGTCCAAGGGTCTTTCCGCTTGTGTGTCCGACATGTGGCCTTGAAGTCACAGTTGTGTGGGTGACAGCTGCATCGTCCATCCGTCCTGCTGGCCTCTTGTTTCCTGGTCGTCCGTCTGTCCATCCCGTTTTTGTTAACGCGACATCTACGGAACACCTTAAGGGAATTTCATCAAATTTGTCCATGACATCAATCGAGACTTAAAGATGAACATATTAGACTTCAGTGGTGAGAGGCCAAGCTCGCTCTATTCTCACAAAACACATTCCTTTTGTCATTTCACAACTGCTAAGAAGATAAAATTCATCTGGACATCTGGTGTCTGGTTGGATGGGGCATAAAACCACAAGTCAGTAATTCTAATTTCTGCCTTTGAGGAATGCTAGTTTGTAATAAGTTTCATTCACTTCAGCAGTTTTCCTAAAACACGGTGGCAAATGGGGCTTTATAGGAAAGATCATATGGGTCTTTTTTTGGCAGAATTTGTTGGACTGATTGTGTTCTTATTGAATTGAGGTTTTTAGTGCAAAATGAACACAACAGTTTTAAGCCAAATAAACCCCTTTTCATGTGACGTCATCAAAAGTATGCTTCAGTCAGCGAGTTTAAACATTTCAATTGAAACCGTTACCAACATCAACATGTCTACAGGAGCATCAGCGGACGCGTCTGGCCGAGAAGCACCAGTTGTCTCTTGAAAAAGTTCCATTATTCTCCACTGACAACGCTGCAGGTGCGTTTTTGTGTAACAGAGCTTAAAAGCCAGAGACACTTGTAACTGGAAGGTTGCCTGCTGTCCTCCAGTTTGTTGTGGGTGATGTAAGTTTGATGCAAAATCTCCACCAAAAAATACTCAGCCACAATCTTCAAATGAAATTCCCTCTAAATATCAGTCAGATTTCCTGAGAATTTAGACGGCACAATTACCTCGCTTTCTTCTTTGCTACAAAACCGCACAAAACCGCAACACCACATTTCGTCACCCGACCTCATGTTTGCGCCATCCAACCTCTGCAGCTCACCCACAATGCAGCAGGGCGACTGGTCTTTTACCTGAATTCCCCCACACTACTCCGCTCCCTTCCCTGGTTACCAGTGGCTTCCTGCATCTGTTTCAAAACATTGGTACTTGTGCGGCCAACAGATCAGGTCCAAACTCCATCCAGGACCAGGTCAAACCTCACTTTGCTCTTCATCTTCCGACGGGCCTGTTGCTCCCTCACAGAGAGCTAAACAATCAACAGCATCCCTGGCTCCTAAATGCTGCAATGAGCACTCCCACGACATCAGGACAGCAGAGAGCCTACACAGCTAGAAACACACCTCTACCAACTACACCTGGACAAAGTAGCACTTTATTAGAACTTATGATGCCACTTACTTCTAGCACTTTTTAGTTTGGCCTCTCGAAGTAATTCCACTGTTTTGATTCTTTTTGTGCTCTCTTCATTGAATGCACTTATTCAAAGTTGCTTTAGATAAAAGCGGCAGCATAGCGACGCTTGGAATATTCTCTTCAGTGATGGGAGCATCACAACATAAATGGAAGCTTCCAAACCTTGGGGATTCAGTCCACGGCACCTTTGGGTGGTAAATAAACACCCCCAAAAAATGAGATTGTGCTTCATGGCAGTGGCAGGGTTAGAGTAGGGCAGGGTTAGGGTTAAAAAATGAAGGATTATGCAATTCAAGCCATCTCATGCGTTGCTTAATAAAAATCTAAAGTCCCACAATCAGCATCAATGATGTGAATGCATTTTCCACATGGCAGCTTATTCTTCCCAATAAGGTCTGTCTGGTGGAGCGAAGTGGCGTGCAAAAGGGAACATTGGCGTTTGACCACGGTAGCTAATTATTCCCTCTGGGTAAATCCAAGTCAACCTGCGCTGCTCTGACCGCACGCACTCGCTGTCTGTTTAGCATCCCCAAGAAGAAAATAAAAAAATCGACATAAAATATGCATAACTGCGCATAATCAGACACGCTGTTCAAGACCTAGTTTTTGGTGTTAGGAAGCCGTACGCTTGCCTCAACAACCCAGATGAGATTCTGGGGCTTGTGAGGAGGAGATGTACTCGCTGGTGTCAGATGGCTTCAGAAACTGCCAAGATCAGAGGTTGTTTTTTTGGCAGATGCGTTACGAAACGAGGGGGCCTGAGTTTAAGCATGCAGAGCCTTAGAATGAAATGTGAAAACAGTATCTCGGTTTAGTGACTTTTTGAGTCGCCAAATTGCTGAGTTTGGCGGCAAAATCCCTTTTTTCGGTCTTCTAAACTGACGGTGTAGATGTTGCTCTGAGGGTGGTTTTAATGCTTCAGACGGTTTATATAACAGAGACTAATTAGTGGAGACGTCATTCTCTTTGCTGTAGTTTAAAAAGCTGCACAGGCTTCCTTTTCATCAACATCTCGACAGCATCAGAGGCAGCAACCCATGCGGCATGTGAGCCGGGTTCAGGAGGAGGACGACTGCGCTTAATCAGATTAATATCTGAAATGGCCCTATGCACCTGCACCATATGTGTCTTATGAAACACACACACACACACACACACCACAGGGGACACTGTAAGGGCAAAACACACATCAGGCGCCAATCAAATTCACCCAGCTCACGCATTGGCTGGTGCATAGTCACGTGGCGCATCCTGCAGCAGTTTTTGGCATATGTTTTACTGGGGAAATAAATGCTGCTTCACACACAGCCATGAACACAGGCTCTCACACACAAACACACGCGTGTTTAAAAATCGTAAAAGTGGCTCAACAATCCACTTTGATCATGCTTTTGCATAAAGTTGTTTGTTTGAGTGAGAGGGCGAGTGCGTGAGAGATCGCTTGTGTGACAACACGAGTGTGTTCTCTTTTGAGGGCACACTTTAGTGAACAGGAAATTAGAGCGCTGAACTTCCCTTTCTCTGCATTTAAACAGCAACTAAATCCCTGAAGTGCGTCTACACTGGCAATAACAAAAGGAAAAGCCCCTAGATAAATTAAGACAAATTAAATAAAAAAAAAATAAAAAAACACACAGGTGGGAAGGGGAGGCTAACAAATCCCCTTGTGCGTCTGCTTTCGGCTCATCGGCTGCACGAATGAGCCCTTCAACTAAAATGATTTTTGCGCTGCTGGTTCCCTCCTCTCAAAGTCAACGGGTTGTGGTCTGTGGCTAACTTAAGATAGTATTTATTTATACAATATTTAACTCTCCAGTAAATTACTCTGATGACTTCTGAGGGTTTACATTTATAAAAATTAGACTGCTAAAAAGTGGCTCAATGAGTCGTCATCACGGCCAACGTTCGTTTTTTACTATTGACAATTGGATCAACGCTTAAAAGATCATAAAAGGTGTGAAGATCTTTTATGATGAAACGTGTAAGCAACATAAGTTATTTTCTGCAATTGTCAAAAGTCCATTGCGAGATTTCCTTTGTCTTTTCGTCGAAGGACCCAGCGTGATGCTAATCCGTTAATGTAAGACTTAGAAGGCAACCATTGAGTCGTTCTTCAAGCTGCAGCATTTAACAATTTAAGAATTATCAAATTATCAGCGGAGCACATTGTTTAGCCTTTTGGCTCAAAGATATGTTTACTCACACTATCAATCCCTTCGTCTCTATGATTGAGTCAAGCTCATTTCCACCAGCATTAGGCAGCTATGTAGTGGTATAAAAAACATCATTATAGCATGTTGGGTGTAAAAAATACACCCAACAATAATAAATAATAATAATAATAATAAATAAAAATACTCAATAGAAAAATAATACTAAATGTAATGAAATATGTTTGTGTTAAGGTATTGCAACTTTTACATAGATGAAAAATAAATAATTAAGTCAGTTCTCTTGTATTCAAATATTCTGCCATTTTAAATGAAGTCGCATCACATGTCAATAACAATAATCAATTTAAATTAAATTCACTACACTTAATCTTAATGCAAATTTGAATCTTTGTTTTATAAAATGAAATTAAAGTAGCTGCCATTAATGAGATGAATCTAAGGCTCATAAACTATTTCATTAGTGCGCGTCTTTCATATTGCCGTCTGGATTCAATAAAGCGAGATTGAATCCCCTCAGTGACAGATCCCTGCTCCAAAAGCAGACATCACTTAATCCAACAGACTCTCCATTTGACCTTTACAATGGTTGAACATTGCAATCTAAAAATAAAGCAAAGCGCACCACGTTTTGATGTTGTGTGGATGCAGAGCTCTTCTAAAAGCCACTGAGATTTATTTCGGCGGTGCCCGTTGACCTGTGAGAGGTATTGAGAATCGTCCCCGGGCTGCGTGAGTCAGACCTGGATGTTGCAGCTCATAGGTTTGTGCACTTTGTAAATCCGGACTCACTCTTTTCCACGGCACGTCTATGATGCTTTTATTACAGTAACATTGTAAAGACATTGATTCATGTCTTTTTATACTTTTGTTGCTATGCAAATAAAGATTATGCACGTACAACCTCTTGAATTATAAAACACACAAAACAAGTAAATCTTTTTTTGTTTGTTTTATAAACTCTAACACTACAACTACAGAGAAAACACTATCTATAATGCAAGTGTGCAGCAGCAAACAATAGTCTGAAAAATCAATAATGCAGCCTGGATATATTTGTGGCTTCACTTTCGCTTGGCCTCGTTCCAGTGACTATCCACTAATGAAACTTTGGTCTGAATAGTACTTTGTACCTGTGTCTTTTGACACATGTGCTGTAAAATTGAGTTTCCATGGATACACAGGAGTGATCGGCCCAGGACCCACAATGCACTGGGCTCTTCCTCTTGCTTCAAACGCTGCTTCATTTTCTCCAAACTCCTCTCTTATAATGCTTTGCTTTTCTACACAGCCTGTTCATTAAACATCTCTCCACCGCTACAGCGACTCACACTTCTCAGCCTCTGTCTAGCACCTCTTGCCTGCTGCTTTAATTGCACCGTGTTTACACTTTGCTCGTCAATTTACATTAGCTGGATTCTTTAAAATATTTTTAGTATATCCAAATCTTTGCCTGCTGCTCTGTGACTAATTTCTGTCTGCAATGCCAGGTTCCCCCGACAGATTTGTTGGTAAACTGCTGCAAAATTGCTACATCCAAATGTGTACCTCATATCTTTCCTGGTATTTATTAACATTCTGTTAAGGCTGTAGATTCATCAACACTTCAACAAGCGCTCTTCATTCCCCTCTCACACACCTGTTCTCTGTTGTTCTGTCATGTCGACAGGCGGTTTAATCGTAGGAACGTGGGAACCTGTCAGTGTTGTACTTCTAATGTCCCCTGAACAAATTCATCACATTGTCATTACCAACATTTTTTTTATGTGGAGGGTTAGTGTGAATTTAAACAAAGCTGCTTGGCTAGATGAAGGAAAAATATCCTGGTTTGGTCCCAAGGTTACAAAACTTAACATACGCTTCATGTTACTTACAACTTAAACTCTCTCTAAACACTCTATTTGACACGGAACACCAGCAGCAGTGTCTTTTCAGAAAGTACTGTGTCTGTCTGAACCATCCGGGAACTATGAACCTCCTCTCCTTCACCAGCATCATAACTACCACGTCCACCGGAGGCAGCCCAGCCCGTGGTGAACTGCCTCTAGAAGGGTACCCGCAAGCATCCTCGTCTAATCTGTAGGGCCACTCCCCAAACGACTGTGCTAAACATGTGGAGGTCTGAAACGGACAAACTATTTGAAACCATCAGAGACACAAACAAGACCTCAGCAACATCCGGCCAATGTCCTTATGGTACTCAAACAGCGAGCCGTCATCGTTGCTGTCACGTATGAAGAGAGGCCTCAGCAGAGGCAGGTTGGCTGTGAGGAAAGCAGCGAGAGAGATTGGATCGAAGCTGGCGTGTGTGTGTGTGTGTGTGTGTGTGTGTTTGCTGTTCGGTAGCTTTTCTTCTGTAAGTCTGTCTGTACTCCTGTGGGAGTTGTTCTCTACTTACCAGGTTTGTATGTCTCGGCTGTGCCGGGTGGCGCTTTTGTTTGAACGAATGGATGTCCGGACTACGTCCTGCTCTTTCTGTTTGTGTGTGTGTGTGTGTGTGTGTGTGTGTGTGAAAAATGGATTTAGGCAGATTATGTAATAGTTTCTGTCCCCCCTCATGCTCCACATGAGCTAAAGGCCTCGGAGTTCCCAGATGAATAGTGTGTGTGTGTGTGAAATATTATATGAGATGCAGTGTGTACAAAAAAGATTGGAAAGTAATCAGCTTAGCAAAACCATAATCCTTAATTGTTTAAAGTGCTGCCTTAAAATGTCATCCTTAATGTACAGTGATGTATTTGAGAGTTTTTGTGGTTTATTCCTAGAAAGTGTGTGTTTGACCTCAAAGGGAAAGCTCTGATCGCCATTAAAGGTGGATTTTATCGCCGTCTGCTATTGCAGCCAATAAATTGAACAAAAAATTTGTATAATCAAGGCTGACATCACTTTGTTCTGAAGAAAAATTGGTGGAATCGTTCATCCTGAACCGTAGTTAAGCTTGTCGGTATTTTATTGGCCCGCTGCTTTGCAGTCACCGAGCTGCAGTGCTTGATCATCTTCCTTCTAACTACAAGGACAAAGGAATACATCTACATACAGTGTTACGTTTCGTTTAGGTTAATTAGATGAGCATATGGCCCACGGTGCAGCGTTTCCAGCAGAGCAACACATCAGAACATTGGATAAGAGAAACAATCAATGGACCTTTGCTGCTCTCATTTTATACATCCACGTGCGTGACATTTCTGTGATGAGCACGGTGCCTCTGTGCTGCGTTGTAGATTACAAGAACCATTTTAGCAGCGGGGTGGAGCTATTGAAATTCAAAACGGATGTGCTGTAGCCTTTGTCACATAGGTAAATGATAATGGAGTAAGAGCGAAAGCTATGAGGGAGCAGAGCCAACATCCTTTTCTTTTGATCACATTTCTTTCCTAAATCCGTGTTTTACAAGTAATGCACGGATTGTCTCCCTTTCTCCAATTGAGGTTCAAAGGAAAATGAAAAGACAAAAAATCTGCTTCCTGTTGTCCATCTTCCTTCTGCGTCTTCTTTATGATCAAATCTCAAATCCCTCGCTCTCCTAACTAGTTCCTAACCCCATCAATAGCACAATACATGTGATGATTATACCTTTGGCTTAAAGCTTCTTCAAGTAAGCATAATATGGCATATAGTATATACATTTATCATCTAATGTCCAACACATAACACAACATAACTTCCAATCCATTGGGGGATTGCATGAAGGCCCCCAGAGTGTCCACTTTTATAGAAGATGAGTCTGTGAGTTTGCAAAACTGTGTTTTTTTGTTCGTGACGGTTTGGACAGCCACAGGAATATTCTGCATGACAATCGGAGTTGGTTGATATTTTTGGGTTGTAGATTTTTCTTTTTGCCTTTTAAGATATGGGGCTAGGAAAAGTAAAAGGCAATTAAACATAAATACCCCCGACTGCTTGGTGTATAAAATACACAAACCCAGAAATCTTGCAATCTTTATATCTCAGTTTCCCTTAAGGCAGCTTTATGCACGATACCCGTGTTAATAGACTAAGTTAAACTGAGTAGCGTACTTAATGTCAGTTAAACAGCAATATTGGTTTAAAAAAGGATAATTACAGCTAACAGCTAACTAGAATGGAGCCCACACTCTAACTAACTGCAACCTCTGAAGAAATAGTCTTGTTTTTGGGAAAACACAAGGAGGAAGACAGAAATGTCTACATTTTAAAGGATATATCCAGGATGCCAATCAGATTTAGTGCAAACAGGTTGCTCAGATAAACTGCAGTTCAAAGTGTAAAAGTGAACCACACATATCGAGACAAAAGACAATAAAATTAAGGCACAGCACTGTTCCTGTAAAGTTGTGTTGGTCTTTATTCATTGTTGCAAAAAAGGAAATCTTAAGACTGTGGAGCATAGCCAGATCATTCGGTGACCCCGGTCACAAATGGCCGATGCTACGTTGTGATTTTCCAGTCTGTTTTAGGGGGTTGAGGGGAACTTAGCAAAGTGTCAACTAAGGGTGTATCAGCAAAACCACTGTGTGTCTAATTATGTAACAATGTGTTTTATTTGGGGACTTAAGAAAATGATCAGCTCACTTTAAAGGAGAGGATCCTTTTGTTTTCATCCGGATCACACATTTAAAAATGTGTAACCGTGTTGTCCATCCATGTGCGGTGCGTTCAACACTGTGGCAGATGTCAACAATGAGACACAAAACGATTGAAGAGCTGCGCTGACTGCAACTGTTGTTGCTGCCTTGGCCTCAATAGGCTCCTTCATCTACCTGGATGGGCCATGTGATCTTAGCCACACCCCCTACCTTCTCTTCATTTCATCTCTCTGGTCCCCTAAGAGGCTCCAAGGTGATCCAAACTGGTGATGGGTTTTAGACGTCCTACACAATCTGAAACATGCCCGTGAGTGTGACCACGGGAAGACAAGCGGAGACAGAGTAGTGTTTTGTCTACATCTGTGTATGAAGGGAGATGTGTCCTTTCTAACAGTACAGAGGTCCATTTCGGCCACCGCTCTAACTAACTGCAACATCTGAAGAAATAGTCTTGTTTTTGGGAAAACACAAGGAGGAAGACAGAAATGTCTACATTTTAAAGGATATATCCAGGATGCCAATCAGATTTAGTGCAAACAGGTTGCTCAGATAAACTAAATAAAGGGAGATGTGTCCTTTTTTACAGTACAGAGGTCCATTTCGGCCACCGAGTGAAAACGTGAGTCTGACTGCATGGTTGCTTCTGCAACTGGCTTGTGTCAGTGTGTGTGTGTGGTGTGTGTTGAAAGAGCACAAGTCAATTGCGTTCTGCGTATGTGCACGTAGCCGCGGCAGCGCAAGGCGGCTCCCCAGTTCTGTTCATGCTAGACCGGCTGACCCAGCGAGCGCCCCGGAGCTGTCACATGACCATGTCCAGCCAGTCATGCGGGACCCAGCGACGAAGCAGTAGAGAAGAGGCGCCGCGCAGCTTCTGCCCGCCTCTGTGTGTGTGTGCGTTGGTGCTTAGTCTTAATTGTTGCTTGGCTGCATGCTTCTTGCCTTGCTGATGTGGTGTTGTTCTCTGCTTGCAGAAGCTCTCAGGTCGGGCTCTGTGGGTACGGGCGTACATGTTCTTCGCAATGATTCAATAATCATTGTAATAATATTTTGATGGTACAATGAAGGTGCAATATGTCCAGGCCAGGATTCATCATCAAACAAATGTGATGTGGTTAAGGCTTCGCTGGGTCAAAGACTGCCATGTATTTCTACGGAAATGAGCATGCTACCCCAGCTAGCCCGACCCCAACCTCAATCATTTGTACCTCCATAAGCCATAGTCAGTCCCTGTAGCCCCCAGTTTGCTCTCAGCATTGACAACCCAGTCTCACAGCAAAACGTGTAATAGCTACGCTGTGGAACGTGTTATTCTCACGCTTTTGGGGAGAAAGCGTGAGAATACCACGTTCCGTTTGCAACTAGGTCACGTGACTATCAACTTTCCCTCAGCTAAAAAAAGAAAATGGAGGACTGTCGATCTATTGTCTGTGAAAAACACAATATTTTAAGAAAGCATCAGCATTTGTATGCATTTCAATGGCATTTCTAGCAAGTATCCGTTATATTTTCATAATCTTCTATCAGAAAATGTAGAAGACCTTCCGTTTATTAGTTTCTAGTGACGTAGCTGCAAGGCAATGTAAATGAATGGGCCAGAATAAAACGTAGTATTGTCACGATTTTGGGGAGAAAGAGTGAGAATACCACGTTTCACAACGTAGCTATTACACGTTTTGCTGTGAGATTGGGTTGGCATTGAAGGTACAGAATCTGTGTAAATGTTGTTTCCAAAGTGGCAGAAACAAAAAAACGGAAATGATGGGCGAATGTGGCGAATCCCGCTTTAAAATACTCAGGCATGAAAATCCCTCACCTTTCGGCGAAATTCGCCGTTTTGAAACCAAAATAGGTGACCTACGTGAATTGTGTAGATTCGATGAGTTTTTTTATTGGGGGGGGTATTCATATTCAGTGAACTGCAAACAGGTGCGCGTGTCAGAAGGAGCGCGAGATTCAGTGAATTGCAAACAGGGTGAGTGATGGTTTTAAGATTTTTTGGTATATCTAAGTTAAGTTACCCAGGAGCTTTGTTGACATAGACTTAGCTAACGTTAGCTACAGCTTGATGAATTGAGTCATTTAACGCAGCAGGAGAGAACGCGACGTTGGCCAGCTAGCTAAAGCTCCGGTGGAAAATGATTAGCTAACGCTACCGCTACCCCCCCCCGTCAACGAATGACTCGAAGAAAGATTCGTTCATTTTACTGAACGACATTCAAAGAACCGAGTCGGTAAAATGGTCGGACTCGAAGAAATCTCTGGGACAAAACCAGTTGAAAACCCCTGCCCTAGAGGGGTAATATCCTTCTCACCTTTTTGACCCTTGACCCGTTTTCAGGCCTGAATACTAAACCCATATATTAGTTCAGTTATTAGTTAACTAGTTTTTTGTAAAACACTGCTTGAGTAATAAATGAAGTCCTGGCCATGCATGCTGATTATGAAGTTAATTATACACATCACCGTGAGCCAACACGCTGCTGATGAACACACTGCACCACAGCGGCCTTTCCCTTCAGCTAATCAGCAAACAAGCTGAGTAACTACAGGTTTCTGAACAATATACTCAGTTTAACAGCTACCAGGACAGCATGTTAAAGCCTCGGGAGTAGGTAGCACAGCCAGGCAGCCTAAACACTGCCAGATGTCTAACAAGGAGCGAAGCATAACCGAGGCGGTGTGCCAGGCAGCCGGATACCAACCGGCCGATAAAGGATACCCAACAGGCTGCCTTCTATCAGTGTATTTCCTGGCACCTGGGCGTTTCAAGCAGCAGAGTGACATCATTATTCCTTTTCTGCCAACTTGCCCACATTTCTGGAATGGAGTGTAATCAACATCTAACACTATCTGTGTGACACGCGTGTTTCTTTGGACTACCAAAGGTACGGTTGCACCTGTATCACTTTGACAGCAGTTTGCATGTTGTTCAGTGTCTCTGTGAGTGCATTTATGAGTTGATAACTTTCATTTAATTTCCGCACTATTAATGTCCCACCCTCCTTCTACTAAGTGTCATTCTCTCTGCATTATAAGTTCCACAGCCTTGTCATACATGCTCACAGCACAGTTACATTTGATTAACGCTACCTCTCACTTGAGGCCAATAATCCTGTTTGCCATAAATCAATGTGTGTGAGCATTCCATCTGTCGTGTTTTGTTTTATTACTGATTATTTTTGCTACAGCCAGCGTTTATTCCTGTCTTTAATTTTCACACCTCAAGGTGGGGAAATGGTGGAATCTTTCTGTAATTGTCCAAGTATCTCTCACATTAACCTGTCTGAAGCTCTGGAGCAGTGATGGCATGCTACACAAAAGATGGAAGTATTTATTTATGTAAGACGCTCAGTTGGGGGGAGAGCCTGCCGACCCTCACTGAGCCCTACGGGCCTCTGACATCAGAGAAGAGCCTCCGGTCTGAATAAAATATTACTAAGGATTCAATATTTTAGTTATCACTATGACCCCGCTGATGAATTCCATAGCGACAATATAATAATACTTTGAGGAGTACATTTAAACTGTTTTGTTTCTGTTTGTCAACTATTTGTCGCAGTCCCTCAGTTATTACATTACATTTAGCTGACGCTTTTATCCAAAGCGACTTACATTGCATTTTTAACCCTTGTCTTTTTACACTTTTGCCCAGGGGGCAATTAGGGGTTAGGTGTTTTGCTCAGGGACACTTTGACATGGGACATGGAGCAGCCAGGGCGCCACCGTCAACCGATATCATCACTTGATTATGACGGATTGATCAATTGTTTATGGGCCTATTGTTTCTTTATCTCTGAGCCATTGCCACAGGATGATAAGCCCTCATACGTGTTTTCACCCCCACATTAAAAATAATGTCTGAACGCCACCTCTTTTGATGGCTGTGCAAATGGAGGTCAAAGATGCAACTGTAGGCGGGTGGTTACCAGGTTCCATAAAAAACATAGTTGGTGTCTCCATGTTAATGAAAATACATGAATTCTCGCGGGCTATGGTAGCATCGGAGCTTCTTATATTCCCGCTCCCGGCGGTTACAGTTGTGTTTCAGGGACCGTCACGATATCCAGCTGCAACACAGGAGCACAGAACACTCTGTTTCACTTCCCCTGTTCGCGGCGATGGTTGCCCCGGTGACAGCATCCCTGTGGTTGCAGAATACACCCCCGTCAAGCTGAATGTAGTGGTTGAATAACCAGTTCAGTCTCCGCGTTGTTTCCTGTCATGTAATTTATGCACATGGATTTTATCCAGTTGAAAGCAACTTCAGTGAGTTCTGCCAATGGATGTGTGTATGAGGTGGGAATTGGGACTCTCTTCTTTTGTTCCACTTTCATTTCGAGGAGCTCTGTTATATTGGCAACGTCGACAATGCTTTGAAAAGCTCAGATTCTTATTTCGTTCACTATATAAAACATATCCGAGTCCTTTTATTTTAATTCTTTGGTGCAGCCGTATGATATTATGCCCTATCTTTACAACTTGTTTGCAACTGTATTTGTTATCATTTTGTATGGTTTTTCCGGTGTGTTTGTGTGCCCCCACACAGTTGCACGGCACCAACTTATGGGGCACGCCCCCCAGTTTGGGAACCACTGCTGTGGTATAGGTACAAACTTGTACATTCTATCCTCAAAATACACAATTTATATTGTGATATTTATTGAAAAGAACCATATACTGTATATGAGAAATGGACGTGGTCATTGTGAATTCCTCCATCGTTTGTGTCGTAATAAAGTCTCGAGTTCGGTGATTTTGCCGTCACAATTCCTGAATAGAAGCTCACTCCACATTATTCATCTAGATGGATCCAATGAAATTTGACTAATCACAACATCCAGTGAGAGTGTACAGGTATCTATAGTGTGTGTGTATGTGTGTTGCTTTTAATGTTACTGTTATAAGACGGTCGGACTGAATAGTTAAGTGAACAGAAACCAGGGGAAGGAGGGGCTATTCTCATGAACGGGACTGAAGACTGCGGAATTTTACCGGGGCAGAGGCCAAGCAGAGAAGTCCAACTGCAGTGTCAGTCTGGTGGCCAAAGCCCCACAATGACATTACCTTGTTGCTGAGTTCCCTTCCTGTTTGGACAAAGGATGAGGCTGAAGGTGGAGTCGGCTTTTATGCAAGAGGCCTGAGCCAAGGACCATACCAAGAGCTTTGACAGGATGGAGGAATTAGGGCGGGTTTGTGTTACGTTGTAGGTCAGATATTTGGTTGTCCTCCCCTGTATGCTTTTGTTGGTTTAGTCAGCCACTATATATGAGCTCCATTAATTGATTTTGTTGTGACACTTCTGACATTACATTACATTACAGGTCATTTAGCTGATGCTTTTATCCAAAGCGACTTACATTGCATTTTTAACCCATAGCTTTTTAGGCTCGTTGTCTTTTATATTGACTCGTTTTGCGTTGTCGGCATACAGCGCTGTTGTTCCGTTAACTCTACTACTTTTTCCCACGACTACTACACTTACCCCCCCCGATCCTGTCTGATACTTTCCTCACAATCTCAAACACTTAGGTGCAGTCAATGCGACCGTTCTGGTCACAGGACTCACAAGTGTCAAACTAGTGTCAGTAGTAGCCTTCAATTATCAACCAATGATCTGTTTACCTAAAGATCCATCCATTTGACATTGCATCGAAAATGCTCCCCGCCTCTTGCCTCCACACAGACATATGGATGCCCTAAATAGTTCAAGGAAGTGGTAATATGCCCATTCTGTTGGACGATATCACCGCTGTTGGACGATGCCTACTGGCTTGGGACCATCCTCACTCCCACTGAGTCTCGTACCACATCGCTTTGACTTGTTACCAAAACTCCCACTCTAACCACAAAGGCTTTATTTTAAAGGGAAAACATTCAAACATTTAAACACACTGGCAATGTACGCCTTTCGGAAATTACCTCCGTATTAAATTATGCATTTATTGGCAGCCGTTTCAAAGTTGACATACTAACAATAATATACAACTGTCCCCTATCCGACGAGCTTGAAACCACAGAGAGAAAAATATTTTTTCTATTATCTATTAAACTACACTAAGCTAAGCACCTTCACCAAAAGGAGGATTATCAGTCTTGGTCTTCTGTGATTTTTATAAGTAGACAGGTGTTTGCTAAACAAACTAAAGGTGTGTTAGGTTATTTCTTCATGTTTGGTTTTAGGCCACCTATATGTCAACCATAATAAAAGTTGTCAAGCTGGCAGCTCTGTGAGGCTCTAAAGGTCTGCAGTGTTTTGAGCAAATTGTCAAACAATTTGTAAGTTTGTTATTTTTCTTTCTGCATACCACGGATATTACGATATTATTTTAAAACTAACCAAGATTTTCTTTTTAACCTTAAACAAGTATATTTAGTTTGTCACTGCACAATATGAAATGGTCTCTATCTTAGTTCAGCATGTTAGCATGAAAACATTTGCTAAAAAGGTCTATGTATCTAAGTATTCAGTCATAATAATCCATTTCTGCCCAAATTACGACCATTGTCATCCATTGAGTGTGGCACAAAGATCTTGCAAATAAAATATATTTTGGTAATGGATGTGGAAACACAAGGAATCCTACTCAGTATGCAGTACTGGACTAACCCTAACATTGAAATAATTTCCTACTGGAGGGCTTTTGAGATCGCCACCTCCCAAAGTCGCCTTGTCTACCATTGAGAGAATAAATAAAGCGTCACATCTGCAGCTTGTGCTTGTTGGCTGGGAAGAATTTTCTCAAATTTGGACAATTTCATTAACACCGAATTGAGATGCTGTCAATCTGTAAACACCTTTTGTTTTTAAAAATATATTTTTTAGATTTTTAGAAATATTTTAGCACTTTCTATTTTTTGGCTTCATCAATTTCCAAGGCTAGAATAATGTGTGCCAGTACCTCTGTTTTTCCTGGACTATTGAGGTGAAAATATGGTGTTTTCTTCTTGTTATGGATGATGTGTCCCCTGGACTGCAGCCAAATCTCGTAAATCAGACTCGACCGTCTGTTGTAGTTTTTACAGAAAAACCTTGCCCAGTACAGCTCAAAGACGTAGATTAAGACATGTACTATATTTCATCTGGCCTGTTTGATAATTACTGTGACATGCCACCAATTGGCTAGTTGGCTCATTCAGCCAACCAGGCTACCCCTCCTGACTGAATTTCTGGGAGCTGAGGACCAGCTGGCTCAGTACCATTCTCACACTTCCTAACCACCTGTCCTGCTCACAGTTTGGGGGGCAGCGTGAATCTACTCTGCATGGCAGAAAAGCCATGGCGTTTCTTTTTCTATAATATAACTATCCATGGCCATGGCTATGGACCATGGATAGTTAAATTATCACAGGCACCTGGGAATTAGTAATCTGATTGGTCCAAAATCTGGCAGTGTCCGCAAGGCTTTACAGGGTTGTGTAGGGATTTAGAGAGATTTAGCAAGGCACCAATGGGCACAATGCCAGCTGGCCAAACACATTAGTCAATACATCAAAATGACACTAGCCTAAAGCCTTGTAAATGGCCAGTAGTGCTTTGGGCACCATTTCTATGTAATAATTCTCATAATCGACTATAAGCGGGGAATTCACACACAGAAGTAGGCATAAAAAAAGAAGAGGTCCTGTTTGTTTTTGTCCAAATAGAGAAAGCAGGTCAGTGCCATCTTTAATCTACCCTTTTTTGTTCATCTATCCATCCATCCAGCAAGTCCATATTTGCACTCAGTGGAGGTTCTTCTAGCCCAGCGTTTTGTCAGAGGTCTGAAGGTAGAGTCACATATGTTCCTCTCAGTCAGAGCAGGTGGCTAGCTGTTGGAGGAGAACATACTGAAAACAATGCTAACAGCTTTGCACATGGTGCAGTCCTTCCCCCCATCCATCAACCCCCCATATATCCATTCATTCTTTTATGACTCCCTGTAAGCAAATGGTCTCATCCACACACATGTGTTCATTGTCTTACAGAGCTAATGACTATCGAATAAGGGCCCCATTGTCAGATTTATATAAGACACATATACGCTTAAGGCAAAACTAGATGGTGTATGTGGTACAAATACTGCAATAAAATGCATAGAGATCAACTAGGTTTCAGCTCTTTAGGGAAGTGAGAAAGAGTTCAGTTGTATCGACCGGCTGCCTGAAAATGGAAAGTAAAGGTGCTTCAATGCTGCTATTAGCTCCTCTACTATAGGAAACACTGGACCTTACTTTACAAAAGGAAAGAGGGAAATCCTGCCCCACAATTCCTTGCGAGTGGAATATTTAAAGTGACACATAATTTGTTCGTCAGAGAAGAAACGATCACGACCGTCAAACGCAGATAATACTATGTTTATAGTATCCGTAGCTTTGTTCTCTATGTGACAATCCCTTGGTTTTACTTTTATATTCCTTATATAATTTCAATTCGAACCTTGTTACTAAAGGAACACTTTTAATCGGGTTGTCTGCGTTTTACAAATGAGTCACAGAACAAAATTGGCATTGACATTTGTGTGGCTTATGATGCTTACTATGTGGTAGCTTATCCGGGAGCTAAGGAGAGAAAAACATTTGTGTGAAATAGCGCCTAAAGCTGAAGGGAACCACAGTATCAAATCAAAACTATAAATACTTGTGATACCTTTCTCATTAAACATAGGATTTTGATGCATTAAATATACACAAGGATTAATGAGGCTTTAATATTCCATTGGTGTAAAATATCAGAGCTCTGGTAGCGCAGAGAGGTCCACATGTTGTCCATGGTTTTAGGACTGTGACAGCCTATCAAACACTATCAAACACCAATTGATTTTCCCAAATTGATTAAATGCATATTAGCAGCATTTATTCCCTTTCACAGCAACTGCAATCTGTTTGGTACCAAGCTGCCGAGATAAATGACTGCAGAAAGACATGTGGCATTTCAGATAAGTTTTAACAAGCGTGTTTCTGTACTGTACTCTCCCTGCGGTGCGTGAGTGTCATTTCTAGCTTCGTCGTTTTCTCCTTCCTCGAACTGACAAATGGAGCACTGGATGCTGCTACTTACACACAACACTGAACAGGAAGAAGCTGAAGTTTAAATAGACCGTAGGTTCATTTTCTCTCTTGATGGCATTAATGATATGACATCCTATGACGACAGGCAGATTGCTCAGTGGTGTTAGTTAAAAGTTCGGTGGGGAAATGTTTTCTAGCAGGTGTCACGAGGATATAGAGCAGCTAATCACAGAGCTGCTGCCGCAAAGCCCCTCTTGTACAGAATCACTGTCTTTTAATTAACCAATCCTACCACGAAGACTCTGGGGAGCGTGGGAAGTGTGCGAGGCACAGTAAGTACTTCTGAAGGCTGAAATGAGCATGGATCAAATAGAAGAAGGTAAAGAATACTCCCCTCGCGACACGCTAAACATTGAGTACTGGAGAAACCGGATATCGGGCTCGAGTGACAGCAAAAACAGAACCTCTCCTGTCTGCTTCACAACAAATGAGAAAATGCGATGAAAATTGCGTTGCCTGGTCAGCCATGTTTTGTATTCATTTTTTATTCATTTTCATCGTGCAAGGTGCCTTTGAACGTGGATGTATCAGACGTCCCCTCAGTCTCAGCCAAGCCTTCAGGCCTTTTTTTTTTGAGGCCACAGACAAGACCGTTTACAGAATGGAGATAACGGTTGTAGCGAAAGGCTTTGACCAAAGGCCAGGCATTGGATATTAAATAGAATAAAAAGAAAATACTCCATAGAGCTGCCATTGTTTGCAATGTTCAAACCAAACTTGTTCGGAAAAATATAAATCCGTGTCATCGATGTTGGTCTGGGTGTCCGGGTGGTTGTGGATGCTCCAGGAATAGTACACCTACGGGCTTGCATGGATAACCTAACGGATTAAATTAGTATCTGTGAAATCACAGCTGATTAGGCTGTGTATGTGTGTCCTAATTTATTCACCTTGGAACATCTAAATGAATTCCCTATGCTTTATCCTCTAAAACATAACTGACCTACTTTAGACATTATTAGTATTTTTCCACCATCGTTTTCATTTAATCCCTTTGGATAAGTGTGTGTATGTGTGTGTGTGTGATAGACAGGAATTGAAAAAGAATATGCACTGTGTGCACAGTGGGTATGTTCTCATGATGAGTGTTTAAGATCAGTCGGTATGCCATGGGCACATGAATTATTGAAAAAACCTCATCCTTTCTGATCCGTTGTGCAGATGAGTCAAAAACCGTTCACAACTCCAAATTAAACCCTGTTTCCTGTCCCTCGTGTCTTACAGCTGACGGAGGTCACCACGTGTCTGTGGGACGGCCTGTCATCCCCATGGATCCTGCGGCGCCCTCCGTCCTCTCAGCCACCCCCCTGACTGGAGACACAGCTGGGTCGAATGACCAACACGTCCCGCCCAGGCGTCGGCCCGAGGATAACGTTTTTGCTGAGACCAGAGTTTGGACCGAAACCGAAGCGGCGGTTCACGCGGGGGTAGATGGCACAGTCTTTGTGGAGACCTTGGCCAAAGTTGGGGCTGAATGGAGTCCCGTGGATGAGGGGGGGGGAGGCCTGCCAGGGTTTCCCAGGGACCCGGCCGCCGGGCCGCAGCAGCAGAGAGAGCGGGCAGCCCTCTCATCGGCCCCCAACGGCGGTATAGCACAGCGAAAACCTTTGGGGCTTCTGTCTAAAGCTGCTTGGACCAAAGGCACCTCTTCATCCTCATCCAAGTCCTCCTCTTTCTCTTCCTCCTCCTCTTCCTCAACCACAACAAAGGCATCCTCTTTGCCCTCGTCCTCCTCTTCCTCTGCAACCAGCAAAAGAGACAGTCAGACGACAAGACCAGACAACGGGTCCATGGCCACTGCCAACAGCAAGTCCTCCACCAGCAATAGCAGCTCCAGTTTGGGTATGGTGCAGGGTTGTTCTGTCATAGGAATCAATTTAAAATTTGAATTTCATATTCATATGCATTTGTGTGTAAACGGTCGCCAACCGTCTCCTACAAACAGCAATCATAACTTAGCCAGTCAAGCATGGATTTCATCACATGTAATCATCGCTTGTTGTAGAGCTAAACTGTGCTTTTAAAGAGGATTGAGGCTGCTGTCTCTTTCTCGGCCTTTCTATACCCCGAAAGAGATTTTTTTAACTGGCACAGTTAGCTTCAGCCTTTAGTCTTGTAGCACAACTTCATGGCTAATTAGCCACCAAGTGCAAATATACAACCCTTCGACAGTGTCAAAAGGGACAGTGTGACAGTGCAGGCCTGTAATAAGCTCCTCAAATCATTTCATTTGGCCCAAATTAAACAATTGTACGACTTACCTGCGCACCCTCTGCCCATGCACTTTGGCACTGGAGTTTGCTAAAAGCTGCGGGCAACTGTGATTTCTGCCGTGTCGCTTGCTGTCTATGTTCATAACAAACCAAATCAATTCCAGGGAGAAAGGAAAGCTTAAGACATTTTGCAACAGTGCATAAGGTTGTTTTGCACCGCTGTCTTCACAATCTTATTTTCAGGCTTTGCTATCATCATACCCACCTAAACAATCATTGTCTTCATTTACTCCTTATCATCATCCTTTTGTCATCACCTTTCATTGCGTTGTCATCATCACCATCACCTCTGCCCTCACCGCCATCTCCTGTCCCGCGCCGCTACCTCCATGTCTCCCCCACCTCCTGCTGCGTCATCTCCACAATAACAATGACATAAGCAACAAGGTAATTCTGTCTGAAGCTAATATCACGTGGATGAACAATCCCGGCACGGTACCATTCCTCCCCATGCGGCGATGCGAGGGGAGGCTGAGGGGGTATTTGGATCCCTCTCAGTCTGAGAGGATTGATTGCCTGACTCCTATTCTATCCAGCCTCCTCTACGCCCCTCATTGACATGCATCTCATTTCTCCGTGTTAGAGACGATTTCAAATCGATTAAATGAACTGCTGACATTGAAATGCTCGTCGCATTTACACATTAAAATGGATTTTTATTCCCTTCGTGATTTTTATACTGCTGCGTTCTTCGTCTCATGTATTTAAAATTGATGATGAATGTTAAAAGGATCTTTGCTTGCATGTTAGATGCATTTACACACAAAATGGGGGCCGTATAAAGTGGTTTATTTAGTTCACACAATAGAACCTATTGCTTGCATGCCATCGTCATCATTGAACCTGGCTCTATCACATCGTCTATGTATGACTATTTTGCGGACCGGTCTTAAAACACGGTACCAAGTGGCCCATGGATTGGTACCGGCACGGTGCTGCTGCAAATGTTTCTTTTTTTTTCTCTAAATCAATTCAATAAGAAAACCAAAACCAACGATTCGACTCAACATTTTCGGACTTTCCGAGCACATTAGATTTAGTTTTACATCTAAAACAGCAGGATGCTGCACTATTTTTAGTCACTTGTTAATACAAGAGTATTCATGTTCCCGGGACGGTGAATTGCGTTTGTGTGTAAATTGATAGTTTTGGACAACATCACAGATCTACAATAGTGGAATAGGCTTCATTAGGCTCTGCAGATGCTTCACCTTGATTCGTTGCTGGTTTTGGTCTTCTTCAGAGTTTAGTTGTCAAGAGTATGCTTAAGAGTACCGCTACACATACGTTGATTTTGTTGATTTTCCAAATGTTTCCCTCCCTGCAGAGGAGTCAGTGGGCAGCCTGCCAGCCTGGGATCTGCCGACAGTCCCTGGGTCGCTACTGTCCACAATGGACGACCACGACGTCCCACTCCCTGCTAACGTCACCAGCCCTTTCTACACCCACCAGTGGAACACCACCATGCCTGTGCGCACCAAAAACACCTCAACATCAACCACCACTGTAAACACATCTCCATCACCCACCACCACCACCTCAGCTTTACCGTTATCGACCACAGCGACTGCACAAACACCATCTGGATCAAGCACAGCTTCTCAAACCACAAGCCTGGACACTGTGACCAATGAGGGCCTTCAGCTGACGACAGTAACCACGACGACACCCTCAACGACCACCGTTACTGTGACTGCCGCTGGGATGACGACCCAAACGACGAACATTGGGCTCGCTGCAACAGTCTCACCAAATACAACCACTGCTGCTGCATCCGCCCGGCTAACGACAAGCCTCAAACTGACTACAGCGGCTCAGCCCACAACCACCAGTACGACCACACCTGCCACTACCATCAGAACCACTGCTACGGTGCCCCCGACCACAACGCCTCCCACCACTACAACAACCACCGCGCTTCCCACCACTACTACAACAACCACCACACTTCCCACCACTACTACAACCACTACACCTGCACCTACTACTACTACTACTGCCGCCACTACAACCACAACAACAGAGGCACCTACCACTACTCTCTTCATCCCAATCGTAACCACGCCGCCTCCCACCACGACCACTGAGGCTCTGTCCAGTACCAGCGCAGAAGAAGGTTCCCTACCATGCAACGTGACCGAGAAGTTCTGGGTCAGAACAGGTACGAGACTAAAACATCCTCTTTGGGATAAACTGTATCGGAGTAAAAAGTTGGGAGAGAAGATGAATAGTATCAGGACATTTTTCCACAAACAAAAGCTGTCTCTCCTTGTAATCATGCCGACGGTTAGCTCACATTCTTAAATATATTCTTATAGCTAGATCAGCATTTTGTGTTTGGATTAATCAAAGGTTAAAATACTAGCAACGTTGTTTCCTCTTCCCTCACAGTTGCATCCATGCCAGAAAAAGTAAAAAATTGCACAGACTTTACAAACATTTACCGAGATTTAATTACATGCAGAGAAATTAATTAAAAGTTGCACAAAGCAGAGGCAGATATTCCTCAAGCATATAAAACACTTCTTTTGATGAGAAGCTGGAGACTAGCCTTTGATTACATTTACCAGAGATGGTGTTATACTAAAGCATCAAGCCCTTTACTGTTGGCAGCAGCGGCAAAGTGATCAAGGACACATTTAACCAGCGGAGTCAAAGCTCTGGTTTTATGTAAAAAAAAATTCTATTTTGTTATTTGGAGCAACAATTATGGTCAAAGCGATATTTTTCAGAGAATGTTTACAACGTTTTCCTTCACAGTTTTGTCCATTGAGCTGCGCAGGAATTGCCTGGATCCAATCCGGAAACAGAACCTCTATAAAGGACTGAGCCACGCGCTGCAGAGAGCCCTCAACGACTCCACAGCCAACGCACAGGTGAGCGTCTCTTCCAGGCTCAGCTGGCCTGAACAGTACAACCAAATTATAGGTTGTTGGGTAAAAAGCACAACTCGGCTTTTGTAGTTCGTAGTTTAAAAAAAAACACAGCATCAGCGGCTAATACAACGTCTTAGCAAATGGTGACAAGCAGTTTCAGCAGAATGAATTGACTAATCATGCTTCTTTAAATATGCCCAATTAAACTAGGCCTATGGCTATAGGTCAATAATTGCCAATGGTAACATATTCACTTCAGTTTAGCCTGCACGTTATTGCTGCCACATAAACATTTCTCAATATATTTTTCAAGAAAACTGCCTACCGTTCAACACCACTTGAAAAACAATTTTCTCAAAGGTTATTAAGATTTTTTTTTAAATAGAGTATATAAGTAATATAAAGTAAATAGAGGGCAGAGGCTTGTAAAGACTGATCATAGGCTACTTAACAGAGGTCTGTGGCTAGTAAACAGGGCCCTAATAGGTCAAGCTTGTATTCATAGCTTTAGCTTGATTTACTGATAATGTACACATTTTACCTAAAGAGTCTCCCTGCATCATTGCGCTGCGTTACAGTGCTTTCCTCTATATTTATGTGCCACATAATTATATAGTTCCTATCCCTGAGGATGTCACCATTTCACGAGACTCTAGGCTATTGTTGTTTTCTTGTTTTCTCTTACCACTTGCTCACCTTTGCAAGGACCCGTCTGAGTGATGCTGGAGAAGAACGGAATAGAAATAATCTGTTGAATAGTCAGCAATGTTTTGCTCAGAGATGTTTTTAAACACACACACACACACACACACACACACACACACACACACACACACACACACACACACACACACACACACACACGCACACACACAAAGAAGATAATGTCAAATGAATTCAGAATAAATTTTTCTTTTCCGCAGGGGATCTTCCTATTCTGTCTCCCGCCCACTTACAGCGTAACACACCCAACACTCACTGATCTGAGCCGATTGCTCCCTCGGTTTAAGTCCATTGATTCTTGCCAACCTGTCTGTCTTGCCAGTCTGTTTGTGCCTGCCCGCTTCTCTGTCTGTCCACCTGTCTCTCTTCGGGGCGCTCTCTGTCTTCCATCTTCATCCGCCGGCTTTTTCTATTTTTATCCAGTTGTTTGTGAGCCTGCACCGGGAGTGACTCAGTGTCTCTAAGCTCCAGTCCACTTTCATCTACCTCCTGCCACACACACACACACACACACACACACACACACACACACACACACACACACACACACACGCAGACACACCCCCACACACACAGCTTTCAGTTTTCATCGCTATCAGCCTTTTAAGACTCTTCAATCTGGATCCGTCCGTCTGTCTGCGGCGGTATAAAATTGGAGTTTGTTTAAAAGCCTCGATACGAAGCATTGAAGCATTGTTGATGGGCAGATATTGGCCTCAGTGGTGCCAGGGATTGTCAAACAGTATGACATTTGCATACAGCTGTATTTAATGCGTTGCATTATTGAACAATTTGTTTAACCGTAATGGAATGCGTAATTGCATGCTACAGCTTGCAAAATGTTGGTATAAGAAGAGTCAGGAGTAGGGGTGGGTGGATTTGAATGGATTCAAGTATGCAGCAACAAACTAATAAAAACCATACAGCTGCAGGATGCAGGATCGCCCCCAGAATATATTAGATCCAAGATCCAGCCAAGAGGCAGAAGGGCTTGACTCAAAGGAAAAGTTGCAATTCATTCGTCACCTCTTTCAGCACCACGGACAGCACCACAGATTTACTTACACACACCACCATTATGTCTAATTTACATGCATTTGTTCTGTACATTCTGGTAACCTTTCACATTCTTTATGATTTGGCCCCTTTGCTGTTCAAATCCTTTCTTAGGTCCGCTTTGTTTGATTTCTTCAAGCCTCATGAGTTTGGCCCAGGTATGTGGCTGGAAAAGGAAATTATGGAAGAGTTGGACAAGGAGAAGCTTTTCCACAGAAGTAGTCATCATCTTTTCAGAACTTTGATCTGAATAGTAGTTCATACTATTGACAGCCAGAGAATAAAAGGGTCATGCAGTGTAAAATCACCTTAAATTAGTTATTCATCTATCTTATGAACAATGCATGTTCCCTTATTTTGAAAAGTCCAATGATTTCTGCGTCTTCTTCCAACAGTGTTGGACAGTATATATAGAAGCAGGGTCTAAAAAGCAGGTTTACTCATTTATCCGGGTAACTGCAGATCAAAGCATCACCTCAAGAGGCCAGTGGTGGGGATGACTCAGCAATTTATGCAGACACGTCAGTGCATGCACACCATCCTCTCAGCGGAGGATCGTATAGTTGTTAAGTAGGCGCCATTCATGCTGCTTAATCCTGATGAGGTAGATGACTTCTTTACATTTTTACACTCACCATTCATGACAGATTTATAAATTGTTAATGACACAAAATACCCATATATTGTTTTCTCATCTATTATAACTCTAATCTGTGATGCAGTTAAATGTTTGGTTCCTACTTCCTACATTGTTTATATTGTTATTGCTTTTTATTTTTTCTGTTTATTTGCCTTTTAATACGCTATACAAACAAATAACTTATTATTATATTTGTATGGCGGTATTGATTTATTACAGCATCATTCAGGATTAACAGTAAATAAAATATATATGATTTCATGCTGTATTATTAAACGTTCAGTGAGCACTTACGGATGCGGGGTAGGATGAGTTATTGTTATTAACAAAGACGTACAGGGATGTGAGCGCCGAGGAGACGAGCGGAGACGAGATGTCAAGAGGGATGAGGAGAGAGCCATAGTAAGAACAGCCACAGCTGCTCCAGCAGGAACCAAGGTGGAGGGTGGAGGCGGTGGATGCTTCAAGAAATACGACTCCCCGCCGATTGTGTTTTGTTTGTGTTTTTTTCAGGACAGTTATTCAGATTTATCACCATTGGAGGCTCAAGCTAAACTACACCCTTGATATTTTATATTAAATATTAAAAGAAAAGAAAATGGAATGTAAATACCCTTAATGGGGTGGATTTTGTATAAACCCATGGCTAGTACAACATGTATTTGAAATGGATGCACCCCATCTCCTTGTTCCTGGTGTGGTCTTGTCTCAGCTGGCGAAGGTCTGGTTTCTTTTCTGAAACGGTTTTGTCTGGGTCTTCTTTGCTTTAAAAATAATGAATCCCTGTGGACATACTGGCATCATTATGTTTTTAGGGTACATGTACACATCCTCTTGTGAAACACAAATGTAAGAAGGTAAAAAAAAGTAAAGAAAAAGCTCCAGCTTGAATTTTCCCTCCCTCGTTCGCAGGTGGAACGCGATGACTGCAGCTCTCACAACGTGACGTTGGGTTACTACGTGACCGGCGGGAAGACCGTCTTCGTCTCCTCCTTGGTGGTGGAGGCGCTGCACGTATACGGCTTCGACAAGCTGCTGTCAGACATCAGGCAGCATGCCCCGCTGGTCAAGGCGGTCCTGGTTCCCGTGGCAACCTGGTTGCCCGCCCCAAGCATACACCTACAGCTGAAAACAGGTGATGGAACCTGATGGAAAAAGGGTAGAGATAGATTGACCGATGAATCGAACTGAAGTGACATGCTGGTGGGAGGCACAGTGGGAAACAGACAATGCAGTGGCTGGAGATGTGCAGGGGGGATGACGAGGAGGAGGAGGGAGAGAATATGAGCAAGAGGAGAGTAGGGAGAGATAACACGCAATGCGAGTGCAGGGAGAGAGACAAGGGAAGAGGAAAGCAGAGACAAATTTGAAAATTCTGATTACATGTCTGCTCTCCTTTACTCTTCTCTTACCCTAAATCCCATACAAACTCCCAGGATTACAGAGCAAAGGCAAATTGGTCTATTCATTTAGTCAGCCTCTTGAGCCTTTAAAAAACACACAGACACACACACAGACGTCACACACCTTTAAAACGAGTCTTGTGGGAAAGTGGGAAGGGAAATCACTGCAATTGATTTGCCTTTCTAGAGATACAGGCGCCAATTGGAAAGCCATTACTTTTTCAAACAAAATAAAAATCATGCTGGTATCGATTCAAGTCAGGTCTCAGATAAGGTCGATTTTGCCGTGTTGTTAAGGATTAAATTAAAGCCACTGTATGTGTGCTATTTTTTAACTGTAATTATTCAATTTATTTTCATTTCAAGCTGAGCTGAAAACAGAAAAGGGGCTGCTCACAGTGATAAAATCGCATGAATATTCACTCTGCTCTACCAATTTCAACTCATTGTTTTGGTGTCGTAGTGGAGAATAAGCAGAATTTACACCTAATCTTCATTTATATGCTTGTGTCTCTATGGTGTATGAATATGTATCTCTTAGCTTACACCTTATCAGGTGATTGTGTTGATAACTATTAAAACTGAGAATAATACAATGCAATTAAATAAAATGTATATATACATAATAGAATAATATTAAATAACATTTCTTCGAAGTGTTCTTGTCAGTCAGGCCCAGAGCCGGGGAGGAGGACAAGGACGCAGAGAGGTTTTGACTGATAGAGATTTATTCCAATAATTCTTATATCTAATAATACCAAATACAAAGATCCTTTCACAAACACAACACTAACGTGGGTGTGGACATGCACAACTACAAGACACACTGGCACAGGACAAAGGGAGACAATAAGTATCCATGAGGGAGGTGAGGGAACAGGTGGAGACAATTAGGAATCAGGGGAGACAATCGACAGGAGACACCTGAGGAAGGGCAAGACACCTGAAACGAGAGGGGGTTTAGACGCCACAATAAAACAGGAAGTATCAAAATCAGACGTAGACGGGACACAAACACAAACTTCACCAACATGTATGACAGTTCTTATAACAGACGTTTTTGTGAGTGAAAAAACACGTCTGCTTTGTGTCCTCAAGGTTTCCGGTGTACGAACTGAGCTTTGATAAATCACCAAGTTACATATGCCATTGCTTTTGAAGTGATGCATTCTGCAGCAGAGACGATCCTCATGCTAGCGTGCAGCTGTGTATAAATAGGGCATAAGCGAGAATAAAAATCCATTTCTGGCTTGTTCAGCCCATAAACCATAAATACAAAGCCAATCCACCAACGACAGCACAATTTGCGTAAGATTATCAACTGGGTCGACGCTATTGAGACTAAGGAAGGGTGCAGAATCTTTTTGCCTTCTTTTAGAGACGTACCCTGCGCTCACAAGCACTGCAATTTTTGAATTCAGGTCAGAATATTGTTCCACCTCTTCCTCTCAAAGGAGAGGCAGAGACAGAGTGCAGGCAGAGAACAGAGGGTGACTGCAGTAAGAGGACTGAGACAACATTAATAACATCCGCCATAATCGGCTGAGGGGCTCACCGTTGTCTACCCTGCTCCCCTTCAGGGCCGAACTGCGAGACGCTGACGGGAATCTACTACTTTTTGTTGTTCTCATACTAGATAATGGCGATAAGCGTCGCTGCTCATCGGTTACACAGGAACCGTCTATCGAGAAAAACACTTTCATTAATACCAAAAACACAGCTTCCAGACAGGATGTATAAATTGCTATGTTAATACGAATGCATTTGTGTTAAACCGTCTGAACTGTAGGTCATATTAATAATAATATATGTTTAGAAACCTCCTGTCAAATTTGTCAAAGAAAAAACATCTATCGCAAAAAAAAATCAAGAATCATTTTACCCTTTAATTTTCTTACTTATACTTCTGCACATCACTCAATGTATAAAAGTACAAAAAACAAATACAATTTATGTAGAAGAGGTATGATTGGAAAGAACAAACCAACTGTTTAATCAATTGAAGGTTTTAATAGAATTCGCATTTTAAAACTGCATCAATTAAGTCCATGCCAATTAAATGACTGAAATGATTTGTAGCTGGAGTAAATTCCTTTTTCTGTCTGTTTGTCGGTTCGCTAATTATTTATCTACTGTAATTATCCACAGGCCGAAATCAAAAGCCACTTCAATATTAATTACATATAATTCCACCTCCCACAGTGCTGAGGTTTGTTGGCCCAACGGATAACATCTACTCGTGCAGTTTCGTCCAAATGTTGGAGCAGCGGCTGGAAAGCGCCTTCGACGAGGCTCAGGACAAAGTGCTGGAGACCTACAACAGGCTCACCGTGGAGGTACGACTGGGTTAACAGAGGCTGTAGTGGCCTGCTAATCAGGCTATTAAAGCTCTACATCAAAATTCAGAACTTAAAGAAAGGTCGCCTGGTATTGGCAGCAGGGAGCTCTTTAAGGGAGAGTGACTGCTGCGGCACATGGAGGTTTATCTCCAAAGAAACAAGTCATTCTTCTTCAAGGTATAAACCCTTTCAGTTACTACTTCAGTCCTCCTTTTGATCCCAGCTTCTCTCTCATTTCCAATCCCTTTGTCTCTGATTGTCATGGTTCTCTCACCACTGCAGGATATACATGAACACACAGTCATAATCACAAAGTGGGTCTCGGCAAGCAGAGGCAGGCATTCATAATTAATCCTCTGAAATATTCACACTGGTGGAGGAATGCGACGGGAGGTACTCGTATCAACAACCGTTTTGCTTTGCTCAGTCACATTGTTTTCAACAGATCTTATTATAGACAGAAAGAAAAGAAACATTGTTAGTTGAAACTGTCGCACTGTGTCTGGAGCTCCGTTATGGACTCTTTATGGGGCATCCAAGACGTTTGGTATCATTAGATCCTACAGTATGAATGTTTAAATTCTAAAAGTTAGTTGCTTCCCATAAAGAATCATTAAAAAAATGTTTATCCTCAGATCCAGAGCGTGTCCCAGGAGTCGGGCTCTCCGTCCGTCTCGCTGGTCTATGTGGTGAAGAACCAGGAAGCCATTCTCAATGGGACGATCTCCAGCGGCCTCCTCAACCAGCTGACCGCGGAGCTGGTGGGATACTTTCTCTTCTACCCACCGATGGTCATCGCCGAGCGTAAGTGAAACCAGGATGGACCCTGAGGTCCGAAGGGGGAGAACTAGAGAGCGAACGAACTGGTTGGATGCTTCTACGTGGAACATTTGCAAATCTTAAAAATGAAATGCCGTAACGTCGGCATCCATGGTTGATAGCTCACGGTCTTCTTCTTGCTCACCTTTGCCGGCTCATTTCGAAGCATCTTTACAACAAAATTGAGCCCCACTTAAAAACATTGTTCCATGACACAGCGAGTGGTAAGAAAGTCCACCAAATTTAGATTTGTTTGGAACAATTTTCTCCCAGCTAACTGTGCCGTCTTAATATATTTGGGATTCTCTAAAGCAATCTAGACTCTACCACCTCTCTGTTAAGATATGCCGTACCAACCCATTCTCTCTTCAGACTGGTTGAACATTGACACTTGTTTGGTGCCTGGTATCAGTAAACCTTTCAGCTAGCTCCAGTGTAAACCCATCTGCGTCATTATTAAATGACGCAGATGGGTTTTTCTTAGAAATACATACCTAGAAAACATGAGCAGATCTACATGCATCATGGCTCGATAGAACTAAGGAGTCATGACGAAATTAGCTTTTGTAAATTTTGTGGAATTGACCCTTTAATGTTTGGGACTCCAGTTCAATTGTTAACTGGATAGATTACCATACATTTGTTGTATTTAATTATATGGTCCATAGATGGAGAAAGGTCACAAATACTATAATATGCAAATCACCCAGCTAGTGGTATTTTTAGCGACCAGCAGCTAAATGAGTTGGCAAAGCTGAATGTGAACAATTTATCGCTCTCTCTCTCATCCCACATCTCAGGGCAGTCACAGCGACTGAGTCCCTCTGCTCTTACGGCTGCACGGAGACACTTGGCCAGCGTTTGTCTAACCCTGATTAATAGTGCACGGCCAACAAGTTTCAGTCGGAATGCTTGATACTCATTCTCTCGACGAACCTCTGAGGCCTCTCCTCAGAGGCACTGCTCGGTAATTATGATGCCCCTGTAATTATTCACAGAGGGCAGTATGAGAAAATGAAAATAAGTAATTTATCTGCGGACGAGGCGCGTGCTCTGACAGCTGTGATGAGTAGCGCAGAGATGCTGCGGGAACACTGAGGCGCTGTCCCTTTGGGCCAATGCGCTTTCCGGATTTGTAAGATCCACAGGTAAGGACTCCCACAAACACTACAGACTTGGCTGGGCTTAACACGAAATGTGCCATGGAAGGGTTAAATGGGCTATATTTATTTCTAACTGGCTTCCCCTCAAGCTGTGCCGGCCGGTGGAGGTCGGAGGTACGTAGGATGGAGGACGCCAACAGTGAAGGATTACAATATTGACACAAAGATATTTTTTGGCTTAAGAGGGGACCTGCGTGAGTCACCCTATCATTAGTCCACTGCTGCAGTTTGATTTCCGACCCCAGAGGTACTGAGAACCATTGAGTCCACCGCAGAGCAATGCAGAATTCATGACCGTGTTTCACCTGGTGGGAATTCAAGATTACGCCATATTGTGTAAAGTAAATGTCAGGATATATTATGGCCTCCAGACAGCATCTCAACCCGGTCCACTACATTCATATTCTAGTCATTTGTTTTATACACCTATATTTAGGTGGGAAACTGATCTCAAAAATGTATTAACTACCATTTCCTGCTTAAAAGTTGGTGGCGCCAGGTGGTTGGTTGGGCTGCAAACACTTTATTCTAGTACTAACAGTTTTTTTTAGAAGCTCTAGTTGAGGAAATTATGTAGCTTGCCCAGAACCAAGTCACATTTTTCCTCTGTAGCTGTTGGAAACCAAAAACTAAATGAAAAGGAAGTTTAAAGCCGCAATAAGAGATACTATTCTACTACGCTTTTATACGCTATTGCTAAATTCATATTTCCTCAGTGGCCTGCTAAAATATACTTTATAAAGTGGTTTTCAGTGGTTGGCTCTCTGCAGCAGTAGCACCTTATTCTACACACAGCTCCTTTTAAAGTGGAGTAAAAACATGTTTTTAGTTAAATATCTGAAAGTCAATATTTACGACCACGCTTTCCTTCTTACATCAAAAATTTGGCGGATTTATTAAGGAAAAATAACTGTTTTAAACCTTAAAAGAGCTTAAGCTTAAAAGATAGTCGTGCACAAAGACATTGTGATAATTGTCCAATTTCCGGAAAATATGTCAAAACACAAAGGACCGACTACAGACCCCACAGATGAGCCTCATAAGCTCATTTTGTCTTCCACTCTCAGGCCATCTGTGAGATTTTTAAAGGGCGAGCAGCTGTACGACTCCTATGATCTGAATCACGCCGTAGGCCATGTGTTGTCCATGTCCCCCCGAATGAGCTAATTTTATTCCGGTGAGATTAGATTCAAATCTATTTGCGCCTACTCTCAACACCCAACGGGCAAAAACATCCCACTTCACACTGTCACATCCAAACACACTCGGCATCACCGTGGAAACCTTGTGTGTTCTCTCAAAGCAGCAGCAGTTGTTGTTGTTTTTACTGCAGCTGGAACAATGAGGAACTGTTTACAGATGCTCATCAGACACAAGGAGGGATGGTCCAGAAATGTTTTAGTACAGACCTATTGAGGGATTATTCTTAGAGCCTCAACGGATGATCAGTTCTCTTGTGATGATCTTCACAGTTCACATGCAGAACTCTCGATGTCTACCGCATGTGACCATTTATCTGAAGAGTAGTCTGTGCCAAACTTAGCTGGAACCTGATCCTGATCTCTACTTTGGAGAAAAAAACGGTACACGTCTCTCTTACTTCAACGATAGAACGACTTCCTACGCTCCAAAAATACTCTTGTTTCAGTTCATTGTTGAACAGTGTCCTGCTGTTGTAGAACATTTTTTTGGAGAAGTTCCACAAACAGGGTCAGGAAGTAGACCTACTGAAGTACCAACAGTTCATTATCGTTGTATTGACAGAGAGACAAATAACAGCAGCATACTTTTCCTTTTCTCTAATATTAGATTTGATCGAACACTGCAGCGTTACTGAAATGGATTTGCCAGATTTTGGAGGCTGGTGATCCTCCGAAAGTCACTGAATCTGTCTGAACCTGAACGCACACATCAGGGGAAGGCTTGAGCAGAAACACTCCAGCTGTTATACCGCCGCTGCGCCGCCATTGACTTGGGCCGAAACGCAATTCCAGGCAGACAGCCAGCTCAGAGGAGTTAGGGGGACGGGGGGGAGGGGGCAGATGGGCAAAAAGTGAGAGAGAGAGATGACGAGGACACTGAGAGAGGCCGACGGACTGGGGGGGTGATGATGGGTGGACAGAGACGGAAGGAGACACTTGACCGGACAAAATGGAAATAGCCGTTTTGGTTCCCCGAGAAACGACAGGTAAACCTGTGCAGAGCGAGGCAGGTCGCAGAGGCACACAGGCGGAAACATAGGAGGATAAGAGAGGGAGACAGTGAGAGGAAACAAAGTAGAGGTCACAGTGCAGCCTGACAAGAGGCGCGTTGTCGTATTTTATCATCTGCGTCAAGGGGCCAATGATAAACATCCCCCCCTCCCACCGCCCTGCGAATTTGCCGTTGCTTACAAACAAACTGCCGTCCCCTTTAAACGGCTTCCATGGATCCCGGAAAAAAACGTTTGATAATAATAAATCACAAATATTTGTATTTAAAAGGCCCAGGCTCATTAACGCACTAATTATTTCATTATTAATTTTTCATTCTATCGCGTTAACACAGTTCGTTCTAATTATTATTTTTTTTTAATTGCTGACTGGCTCTGAATACACATACAGACACACTGTGGGGCACATTGTTGGTCACTACGACCTTTGGATGTCATCACACGTCTCAACCAATGAGAGCATTTGGGGCGGAGCTATCGCTAGTTCTGCTGCTGCCTGTACAGAAAGAAGAAAAAGGGAAATGGATTTATAAATGTTAACTTGCTTGCTCAGGGTTCGGGTTTGCATTCATCGAAATGTGCAATACACTACTTTTATTTTTTAGTATATTTTTAGAATATTTTTAGTAATTGCGATTAATATAATATATTAATACAAATCTATTCATGTCTCAACTTGACACTTTTGAACAGACAATAAAGGTATAATTAGGATTATGCTTTGCTTCCAAATGTTCACGTGGATGCTGTCAAATGATACAGTACTTGTTCCGTGCAAATGATGATAAAGTAGAAACGAATAGATTTTTATAGTTATGTTTTCTGTCACCCCGTGAATGTCTCTACAAAAC